>NC_088882.1:4839318-4992727 GCF_032884065.1 Artemia franciscana
TAGTGCTTTTTTGTTGTTGTTGAAAAATACACTATTCGAATTACAAATAGTTTTCAGGAAAGGGTGAAAAACACTCTATTCCTCAGAGAGTTTAAGGGGCATTAAGCCCACTTTTATTCCTGAAAACTTCTTTTTTTTTAAATTCGACACAATTAACGATCTTATTCCTTTTGCTTAAGGTGTCATTTATTCAACCATGACAATTTTTATTTGTTTTAAGTTTGATCATATTTATTATCATATGATTAAGTACCATATGAATTTATTTCTCACCATTTTAGAGTTTATTTTTACTTTCCCGTGGAAATTCTTTTTTTTTTTTCTTTTTTATAATTCATCTCATAAGATGGCGGCTACCTTACACCTTCATGGAAATGTCTGCTTACAAATTTAAACATGCAACTTTTGAAAGTTCAAATCTAATAGCTACATTTAATAATGATAACGCCACTGCTCAGCTTCTCTTCATATCAGAAGGTTTCCATGGGTTTTTCAGAAACCTTCAGTCTGACAAGGCGCATTGCGAGCACATTCCAGACCATGTTTTCGAAGAAGAAGATTTTCGTCATTGATGACTTTTTAAGTGATAAAATAAAAGTTTCAAAAGATTTTACGAATCTAAGTAACAACCAATTCAGCGATTTGGACATTTCTAGTGGATTCTGATTGAAAAGTTACTTGGAATCAGTCTTTTCAGTTTCTTAAATTCTAGTTTGAGAGGAAAATTTTTCTGTTGTTTTTTACCTCGTGTAAAATATCCTTTTTGTAAAACGGCACAGAATTAAATGCACAATCGGGATATTGAATTTGAAAATTGAATAAGTTTGTCTTTAGTCATGCAAGTTAAGGATGAGAAATCTTCAACCAACATGTCAAATTAGTATTTCCTACCCCTACCTTTCTAATTCTAAAACTACACTAATGCGTCAAGTATTTTTCTGCATACCCGAAGTCAGGCTCCTGGCCATGAAAAGTATATTAGCCTCCCTATCCACCAAAAATCATACAACAACCCTATGAAAGAGAACCATATGAACCCTACAACCCATAAAACCCTATGAAATAGAACAATATGAGACGTAAGACTTGTTTGATAATAGAGATGATGGCGACGAGGGGTTTCTCTTTATTAATTTATACTATTTATTTTTTAAGACTTTTTTTTTAGAAAAGGATATATCGTTTGAAATTGATTAAGCAACCAATGAATTGAATAGTGAATGA
Source organism: Artemia franciscana (assembly GCF_032884065.1). Taxonomy (NCBI): domain Eukaryota; kingdom Metazoa; phylum Arthropoda; class Branchiopoda; order Anostraca; family Artemiidae; genus Artemia; species Artemia franciscana. Next base: position 4,840,543 of record NC_088882.1, read on the forward strand.
ATAAACTTGTTAATTAATATTTTGGAATTTTCTAGAGATAATTATTTAATATCGAATTAACAAAACATAAGACATACACATGCGGAGGAAGGGTAGATCCCCTTTATTGAAGTTTTATGATGTGAAATTTTAGATTCAAAATTCAAAAGGCTAATAATTAAATATATATAAAAGATATTATTTATATATATATATATATATATATATATATATATATATATATATATATATATATATATATATATATATATATATATATATGATATATTATATATGATATTTCACTATGAACTAGTTTAAATGACCATTTTGGTAACAATAGTCGCTAATATTGTACTAAACTGCCATTTATTTTTCAATCTGTCTTCCCTATCATCTCAAATCACCATATGTGAAAAATATTATTTAAGATGAAAGCTTTTATTCAGCTCTAGAACATTGCTTAGCCGAAACAAAGGCACAAAACCACTCCTTAAGAAACATATACAATTGGAATTCCTGGAATTGAAAACCCTTATGCAGGGTTACAGCTCTTTATTTTAAAATTTCAAGACAGGCACATTACGGTATGGTAATAGTGGCTTCTTTTTCTTCTCTTTTATTACTAACCTGTGCAGTTTGGTAGATTAGAGGCTATTTAGATAAACCATTTCTTGTCCAAGTGCTTTTTATAAACATAGACTGACATTGCTGGGACGAAGTGCCATACAACAGCAAAAACGGTAATTCAAGTGTCATTATATGTTTTTCACCAGGACTCATCCTGGATAGTCTATTCTTCAATCTGGTCGGCATTTTCTTCATCTAATACACATCAGAGTGTGAAAGTATCAGGGACAGATCAAGATAGAGGTTCCCTTCTGAACATTTGACATGGAACAACGCTTTCCAGTGTCGGCTGTTAGGGGAAATGCCAGGATCGCCTCTCACTCAATTGGACTGTCAGTCTTGGGCTTTTTTCTACAACTAGCCTTGACTTGATGCCTATAACTATTCCATTTTAAATTCAGGAATCAACGGACTCGTCAACAGCACATCATTTGTGGGCATCAACTTCTTGGGTTGGTTACAGTTTAGTATCGTGGAGATTCTATAGGATTTTGTGTGATTTTGTCCATCGGGTAATATTAGTCAGACACCTCGTATTAGCTCTACCGTTATTTCCATGTCTGTATCATGCATACTGCGTACTATGAAGTCTTGCTATCATTATCCTGATTGTTTATTAGGCGATATATGTGTTGTTTAAAGGAGTATGTATTCTTCTTCTTCTAGTGTTGGACAACGGCAACTGGTTTGTCTGGCTCGTGCACTATTGCGGAAAACAAAAGTTCTTATACTTGATGAGGCAACGGCTGCTGTTGACTTGGAAACTGATGACTTGATTCAGGCAACCATAAGAAAAGAGTTTAGTGATTGTACAGTAATCACCATTGCGCATAGATTGAATACCATAATGGATAGCACCAGGTAAATCATGTGAATTAATATCTCTTTTCGAATTTCTATTGAAGTTTATATCGATAGTGAAAACGGATTGAAACAGCTGCAGGGCAATGATTATACTTGTATGTGTACTCCACTCTGTTTTCGATAGTCTATTACTAGACAAAACTAGATCACTGTTTTATGGTAGTAGGGATGAAACAGATTCAAACAAAACGAATAACCGCGTCAAGCGTATATGTCTTATTTTGAGGGGTGAAGATAGAAAAAATTAGGGAAAAATTAATCCCCCCCCGACCTACAGTATGTCTTTACCAATAGACTAGTGTGTAGAATCTTATTAAACAGGTTGTCATTTGTGTGTGACTTAACCGAGTGAATCTTACTTTCTTTTACTATTTTTATTTTTGCTGACGGCTTGCTTTTTGCTTGACATAGACAAATATGCAAATACGGATTGGAACCTGTGTATTTAGCGAAAATATAATCATTTTTTTTCTTTTTAGCGAATCGATTTTCTCCATGCAGTTTCCGTATTAAGGTGTTTATACGAGCCCCTAACCTTCCCCTTCCCCTGTAAAATCCTGCTTGTGTGTCTCATGTGGCATCAATGTATTTTAGAATGGTTCTTTCTAGCTCTTTTTCCTTTCTGCTCTTCTTTGTTGCACTAGTATGTGCTATACATACTATCTAGTATGTGCTTAGAATCCTCGTCAGAGCATTAGGTACCACGTCTAACCCTTACAGAGGTTGAAAATTAAGATTTTATGCAGACCTTGCATCAGCCTTTAAAACACCGGTTACAGGGTGCTTTAAATGTAAAGTAGGGCTTCAAGTAATAATTTTCTTTCAAATTCGTTTTTATTTTATTTAGTTTTTTTCAAGTTTTTTTTTTTTTGATTTTGTCTAACAAAAACTACCAGCCAATAATTACTAATAATTTTGATATTACCCACGAAAATGAGATATATTAATCATTAAAGAGAAGATTCTATCACTTCAAGGTCATTTTAACATGAGATTCCTTAAAAAATCGTTACCACAAACAGTCTATATGCTGTCCTAAAAACTGTTATTTTGATTATTTTTAGTCTTTTTTTTTGCTGCAATTTTTTTGGCCTAGCTCTTTCAAGAGTCTTTGGCTAATAGATTGCATGGGGAGATATTTTGGATTCCCCTTTTCTTAGGCTTTCAGATTTTAGGAGAGTGAGTCAGCTTTTAAAGCTTTTGAAATATGCCATAAGAATCTTTAATGGAAATTTTTTTTTGTAGGGTTATGGTGTTAGACAAAGGTCAAATAATAGAATTTGATTCTCCATCAGTGCTTCTAGCCAACAAATCTTCTATTTTCTATGGTATGGCCAAAGACGCAAATCTGGTACAATGAAGTTAAAACAAATATACGATAGAAATTTTATCAAACTTGTATGACTAGTGATTGATTGATATATGTTTCATTTTTCTTAAATATAGTTCACTTTTGTACATTTTCTTTGTGAGCTTTAGTTTGATATTATAATCTTCCCTACTAAAGGGTATACTTGATTGTTTTTGAAGCTTGCGTAAAGACGGAACTCATCGTGGCATTTGCATCATATTTTAGAGAGAGAGAGAGAGAGAGAGAGAGAGAGAGAGAGAGAGAGAGAGAGAGAGAGAGAGAGAGAGAGAGAGAGAGAGAGAGAGAGAGAGAGAGAGAGAGAGAGAGAGAGAGAGAGAGAGAGGAGAGAGAGAGAGAGAGAGAGAGAGAGAGAGAGAGAGAGAGATCGGTATATTTAAAAACTATCGTAGCATAGCTAAATTCAGTTTTTTCACAAAAATAATACATTTAAACAAAAATCACATACTACAACTCAGCATTAAAACTTGATGTGAAGAAAGGCACAAATGAGTTGGCGTATCAATTAGTTCGCACTTTAGGGGGTACAAGTTTATTTTGTAACCGAGTTCGGCTATTGGGAGGGGCTGCTTCGGGTAGTAGTGATCGGTGGCTCTTATTGGCTAGGACGAATTTTCCAAATCGGTGAATAAGGTGTTCAAGCCGAACTTTAAGTGGAGATAAATTTAATTTAGCGAGGGCTTGATCATAGGGTATGCCACGGTTTCGGAGCATAATCCTTGTTGCTCTTTTCTGGACGCACTATATGTCGCGTAATAGGTACGCTGTGCGGATAGCAGATGGACCCCACACCGGGCACGAGTACTCGAGCAACGGGCGAACATAACACATGTAGGCATGGAGAAGACTTTCAGTATCACACCCAAAACGCCTCATTTTGGTAAGTGTCAGAAGGCTTGCATTAGCCTTGTGGACGGTTAAATTAATATGGGCACGGAAACTACAGTCACTAGTGAAAGTTACTCCTAAGATTTTTATTTCGTTCACAATCGGGAAAGGGACTAGAGGCATATCTATATTCGGCTTCAGAGGGTTGAAACGAATTATCTTCGACTTGGCTACGTTAATGGTAAGATCATGACTTGAGCATTCGGTCTTTAGCTGATCAAATAACTGGTCTGAAAACTGCTTTGTTATGATAGTGTTTTCGACAAGGTAAGCGAGCACTATGGATAGATCATCTTCAAACTTGTAACGGTCGTCGTGATGGTTAAGCAGGGAATTAATTACAGCCAGGAAAATTATTCCATCTAATTTTGTGCCTTGTGGGGCCCCGGAAGAGGTATTTGACCATGATGAATCCGAATCGTTTTCGTGGAGTGCAAAGACTTTTTGTTTTCGGCCAGTTAAGAAGTCAAGTACAAGCCCAAGGGCGCGTCTTTGGCCACCATTTCCTGAAGATTCATGCCTGCAGTCAGGTGGCGGATTAGGTCAAAGGCCTTTCGGAAATCCACTGCGCAAATGTCGACGAAACAGCTACCTTTTTCAGGCCATTGGAGGACGCAGTCAAACATCCGTACTAGGTAGATTGTAGTACTATACTTGGGGAGTCCACCGTACTGGAATTTATCAATACGCCCATGAATTTGTTTCAGAAGAAACTTGAGTATAAAGGCCTCAGTTACTTTCGCCAAACAAGGTGTAAGTGAGATCGGGCGGAGATCGTCGCATGCACTGGGGGCACGCTTTTTTGGAATAATTCTAATATAGGCCCCTTTCCACTGTGACGGGAAATAGCCAGAAGCAAAACACTCGTTAATGGTGCTGGACAGTGGTAATGCTATGAAGGCTGCATATTCACGTAGCAGTTTGGTAGGTAATTCACCAGGGTATGAAGATGTATTCGGTTTGGTAACTCCGTGTAAACATCAAGCTCGCTGACTATTATGTTGTTCTCAGGCTCACATTTTTCAAGTATGGTGGACTTTTCATGAGCCGTAATAGTTGGATAGGTAGTACAGATCTTGGTGAAGAATTCACTCACTTCTTCTGCACATATTAAGGACCCACCATCATTGCTAACCTTTACACTGCTGTCAAAAGCTTGGCCGGCCACTTTTTTCACAGCGTTGTGCCACTTTTTGGGGTCTGAAGTAAGTAATTGGGAGGGCATGGTTTCACGACCATACCGAGCTTTGGCTTTCTTTACCAAAGAGACTATTTGATTTCGCAATTTCTTGCCGTTGATAATATCACCACGGGAGTAGAGGCGAGACCTCTCTTTTAAGCTTAACCTGCATGGTGTTGAGGCGTTTTTTCAAGATGAAAAGAAAATGGGCTGAAAACCTGGGATTTGAACCGCGAAGAATGCATCCATGGGAATTTGTATTTTCTAGGATCACGGCCCCACTGAACTATAATTGATATCTTGTGGCACAAGGTGGCAGAGACGCTACTTTGCCGTGAGACGATTTGTTTTAATGCTTTAAAAATTATTTGCCGAAAATGTATCTGGTTTATTCATGTAATCATCAGGCTAATTTATTTGTTTATTTATTTATTCATCCAACAGCTTGTAAGCTAAAAAGCTTGTATGCAGAATATACAAGATAACTGGCAACTTCTAGAATATTTAACACAAATCAACGGTAAACTTATGGTTGACAATATACATCACCGTAAAAAGAGGTATTAACTTACTCAGTCTTAAAACTAGGAACGGTACAAGCAGTGACACATCTATCAGGTAATGAGTTCCAAAGTTTTATTGATCTGTTTACAAAAGGCATCTCACCTACTTTGGATTCTTGTGCAGGTGGGGGGGGGTAGAATTTCAATATATTTTGTCTTGTTGATTTATAATGGCTTCTTAAAAAAAAAAAATTCTGTCCATGTTTACAGTGCCATATATAATACCGTGGACGTTGAGAAGATCAGAGCGCTTCCGACGGAAGTGAAGACTCGGCAATCCTACTGCCTCTAAACGTTTTGAATACGACAAACGCCTTAGGTAGGGAATCAGCTTTGTAGCAGATCTTTGTACTGATTCAATTTTCTTCCTCTTCCTATAAACTCGACGTAGATAACTTCGAAGACCACACTCCCTTTCCATGACGAAATTAAAACAGTTCAAAATAGGGATGATACCTTTTTATTGACAGTGAATAGATATAAAATTATTTAACTGGATATTTCGAACACATATACAGTGTTCATCATCAGCAGTAAAACTGCTTAAACTAAAAACTAAAAGAGTTTTATTGCTGATGATGAACACTGTGTATGTGTTCGAAATATCTAGTTAAATAATTTTATATCTATTCACTGTCAATAAAAAGGTATCATCCCTATTTTGAACTGTTTTACTTGCTATAATTTTTATTTTTAGGGTAGCATACTGGAGAGCAATATTCAAGGGTCGGGTGAACCTTTGACTTGTACAGTTTAAAAAAAAATTATCTCATTAAACTTCAAAAATACTCTTCTGATTTTAGACAATGTAAGCCCTTCTCTACCCGAGACAATCCTCGTATGCTCTTCAAACTTTAGTAACGGATAAAATATTATGCCAAGATCGCGGATAGTATTCACCCCAGGTACCTTGGTGCTTCCAATCAAATAATGAGAATACGAATTTCCAACCGACTTTCTACGGAGACAATTTATGACAGTATACTTTGAAGGGCTTAAAACCACATAGTTTACCCTGTACCATTGACATATATGAAAAAGTATGGAGCTCACTGCAGCATTCACGCCATACTTTAGGAAAGTTTTCTTATTAGGGGCTCAGAGCCCCCTGTTTAGGGTTTGGAGCGGAAAAAAATCGCTTAGCACTGTTAAGAGTTTTATATATATATATATATATATATATATATATATATATATATATATATATATATATATATATATATATATATATATATATATATATATATATATATATATAGTATAATTTTTTTGACGAGGCACAGTGGCGTCAATTCACAAAAATTAGGGGGTGGGGGAGTAAATGTATTTTTTCCAAATATATGGGAATCGTCATTGTATTTTTCATTTTTTATTTCATGAAAATACCAGAAATGAAGTATTTTTAAATGGAAATACTAAAAAAAAGACATTTAAAATCGGGGGGATACATGAGACTGTGGGTACAATATTATTAATAGACTTCTTCCTTGATTTTTTTTTCATTCTTATCCTTGGGTTATTATTTACACGATTCTGAACCGAATCATAAACTTTAGGAAATCTGGATAAAATTTGCCTGCCAAAATATTCGGTTAACTACGTCAAATTGCGGGTAAAGAATCCTTATTTTGATTGCACTGTGCAAGATGATCTTTCAAACTGGCGACAACTATTACCACTGACAAGTTTTGACTAAAAAAGAGTCCTTTTAAAACCTAAAATTAAATTGAAGGTCAAGAATGTGATTATTTTGAAGGGTTCTTTTCTTTCCTTTAGCCTTGGTAAGCGCTGTGATTTTTTAAATATATTTTTCTTCATATTGTGGCGCATAGAAAACACTGGTCTTGATATGTACTGTTTTCAGTAAAGTCTCAAACGAGATTGACCTTTTAGAATGTTTGAGTGGGTGGTAGCCCCGCTTTTTCCAGTAAAACTTTAGTTATCCTTTTTTAGTGTTGGGCTCTTGCAAATATTCCGTACAAAATATAAATGGTTTTCAGGAGAACGTGAATGACACTCTAGCCTTTACAGGGTTTAAGGGGAGGCACTCTTACTTTAACTTATGGCGATTTTTGGTCGTTTTAGGTATGATTTTTTTTTATTTGACTTCATTTCTCCTTGTGTTAGGCACTACTCTTACTTTTCCTTGTAAGTTCTTGTTGGGGAAATTTTATTATTTTTCCAAATTAATTTCATAATTTGGCGGCTACTCTGCCACTGCATACAAGCGTCTGCTTACATGCATCAAAACTTCAAGAGTTGAAGTCTAGCAGCTTTATTTCGAAACAGCTACATGGCAGCCTTCTAAATGTGGATTCTCATTGTTGCTTGTCTTCTAATCGCAGACAATGTGAGCCTCTGACTTGATGTCGTGGTGTCACTCTGGAAAAAATACGAATTCCTGCTTAAAGCTGTGAGCTATCTAGATCGTTCTTGTGCCTAGAAATGTAAATGTGCCAGCTTTAAGGAAAAAAAAAACTACGTAGCCAATTTCGAGGCCGGGACCAGGCATGGATACATGACAGGGTTATGTTTCTCATTGTCGCATATCTTCTAGCCGTAGACAATGTGAGCCCCTTCTTGATGGCACGGCGTCAACATAGGTTCGATACAACCACCATGGGAAAAATACAAATTGTTCCTAAAAGTTGTGACCTTCTTAAATGGTTTTACTGACCAGAAATGTCAATGTGCCAGTTAAGAAAAAAACTATGTAGCTGATTTCAAGGCCGGGCCCCGGCACTCCGCATATGGCAGACTCATATGTATTGATTCTCGTTGTAAGCAGCAACCTCCAAATGAGTCACTTTTGTTTACTACTCTTTCATCGGGAAAATGGAGGGTTCTACATGGAATACATATTACGTTGAAGGGTCCCAATGACATGTAATCAATAGTTGCGTAGTTTATGGCATCTTTGTAGATTTGTAGTTTTTGCGCCACGTTTTTTGGCGTCGAAGATTGTGATGGCGTTGTTTTTCTGATATAATATTTTTTTCTTCTCCTTTTTAATGTTTGAGTCGTTCTGATTTTCCCTGCCAGTTCTGTATAAAATCAGCAAGCTCTCCCCTTCCCCTTCAAAAATAGTAAAATTCAAAAATCCTCTTTTGATTATATATGGTGTTAACAATTTTTCTTTTAGTCATAGGTGGAGCCAAGGGATAGGCCATTCCTAAATGCCCATTATCTCTTTCCCCTGAAAAAAATTCTCTGATTTTCAAAGATACGGTACAAAAAATTTGATAAATGTCTCACTTTAAAATCCAATGGACTTTAATGCAATATTGTTTGTCTTTTCATAAAATAAATGTGTCTCTTGTTTTCTCTTTGTGGCTAGGCTTTTAAAGTGAACCCAAGTGTGATTGTATGAAAATGAACAAATCGGATCTGTTAAATCTTAAAAGTCTCGCAATGCTTTGGGAATACAAAAGAATTTTACAAAAGTTTGTTTTGTTCAGTCATTCTTCCATTCAGTCGATCCTCACATATGGTACAAGGCAGAAACAGGTCTAAGCAGGAAGATTGTCGATAAAATACAGTAAAATATAAAACACACTTTTTTTATCAAATGTTTCTTGATTACCCTGGGCCAAGACATTTTAGGGGTGCAGAAATTTCAAATAAACAATCCAACATTCGCGTTCATTTTTTTTAATTTTTGAAATTTAACTTGAAATCCAAGATTTTTCAACTGAGATTATGGAGCAGAATTAAAACGGAAAAAATTACCCCGAAAATAGAGGGGACCTGCCCCCTCCTAAATCCTAATTTGTATGCTAATTTTTTTAGTGCTTTAAAAAAGCTTGTTATTCCAATTAAACAGCCCCTGTGTTTCAGGAGTTGTTCTTGAATGATTAGGCCAAAAAGTCAACCTTTAGCATAAAGAGGACGATTGAGGAGGGGACAGTCACCATTATATATGGAATAATTTCTGTTTTTTTTTTCAGTTCTAATGTTGTTCTTTACCTTCAGTTGAAAAAACTCATTTTTTGTTTGTTTTCTCATCGTTATTCAAATAATGCTGTAATATTTGCCACCTATTTCCGTGATAGATTTTCACTGGGAAATCCCTCCTTACAAAAATTCGTTCATAGAAAATTTACCCCTGCTAAAATCCCTCCCCCCCCCCTCTTTCTTTATAGTTAAATAAGGATCAATCCAATCTTATCGAGTACTAGCTGTTGGGGTGGCGCTTCGCGCCACCCCAACACCTAGTTGGTGGGGGCGCTTCGCGCCCCCCCCAAGCCCCCCCGCGCGCGTAAGTCGTTACGCGCCATATTAGTTACGCGCCATTGTAGTTGTGTCCCTATGTCCCACCTGTGAATATAGATATATATATATATATATATATATATATATATATATATATATATATATATATATATATATATGTTTTTAACTACGTAAAACTTGCGAATATACAACATTCTTTGCTGTCCCATTGTCTGTGCATATAAATAGATTGTCAGGTTTACCGACTCTTGAAGATGCAACATATAATGGTCCATGGGAAAACAATCCGTATTCAGATCTATACCTCATGATTCTAATGATTGCCCTTGAGCTTTGTTGATGGTGATTGCTAATCGACCATTCCCTGAGTCGCCATCGTCATTTATATATCCCCCTGTGCACCCCGGTGTCCCCTTTGTAGTTATGTCCCTGTGTCCCGGTCGTCATTTATATTCCCTGTGTCCCGGTCGTCATTTGTGTCCCGGTGTTCCAGTCTGTGATTTCTCTTTGAGTGTCCCGGGCGTCATTTATATTCCTTGTGTCCCGGTGTCCCGGTCGTCATTTATATCCCCCTGTGCCCCCCGGCGTCCCCATTGTAGTTGTGTCCCTGTGTCCCGGTCGTCATGTATATTCCCTGTGTCCCGGTCGTCATTTGTATCCCGGTGTCCCGGTCTGTATATACATTCGTTTTTTAGTTTTGTTTTTCTCCTTTTTTTTTCCTTTTTTCTTTTTTTTCTTTTTTAGTTTATTTAGATTTTTAGATTTTTTAGTTTTTTTATTAGTTTTTAGTTTTTTTGTAGTTTTTACCATTTTTTTAGTTTTTTTAGTTTTTTTTTTACTTATGTCCTGGTCGTCATTTATACTCCCTGTGTCCCGGTCGTCATTTGTGTCTCGGTGCTTTGTTGATTGCTAATTTATATTATATTTATATTTATATTTTTTATATTTATTAATATTTTTTTAGTTTTCTTTTTCTCTTATTTTTCAGTTTTTTCCTTTTTTTTAGTTTTTTCTTTTTTAGTTTTTAGTTTTTTTTTGTTTTTTACCTTTTTTTAGTTTTTTTAGTTTTTTTAGTTTTTTAGCTTTTTAGTTTTTTTATTAGTTTTTAGTTTTTTTAGTTTTTGCCTTTTTTTAGTTTTTTCAGTTTTTTTAGTTTTTAGTTTTTTACCTTTTTTTAGTTTTTTTTAGTTTTTTAGCTTTTTTAGTTTTTTTCTTTTTAGTTTTTTTTTGTAGTTTTTACCTTTTTTAGTTTTTTTTCTTCTTTTATATTAGTGTGAAACAATTCAGACATCATATGCGGACAAACACGACGTCACTCGACAGACAGACAGACAGACATAACCCACAAACAACTTATTTTTATATATATTTATTCATATTTTTTTAGTTTTCTTTTTCTCTTTTATTTTTCAGTTTTTCCTTTTTTTTAGTTTTTTTCTTTTTTAGTTTTTAGTTTTTTTTAGTTTTTTACCTTTTTTTAGTTTTTTTTAGTTTTTTTAGTTTTTTAGCTTTTTTAGTTTTTTTATTAGTTTTTATTTTTTTTGTAGTTTTTGCCTTTTTTTATTTTTTTCAGTTTTTTTTTAGTTATTAGATTTTTACCTTTCTTTAGTTTTTTTTAGTTTTTTAGCTTTTTTAGTTTTTTTTTTCTTTTTAGTTTTTTTTGTAGTTTTTACCTTTTTTAGTTTTTTTCTTCTTTTGTATTAGTGTGAAATAATTCAGACGTCATATGCGGACAAACATGACGTCACCTGATCCATCCACAGATCCACACACAGACAACTTATTTTTATATATATAGATGTACATTTGATTGTTTTTTGTTTTTTTGCAGTCCAAAATTTATAAGATTGCTTTTTGTAAATTTATCTTAACTGTTATAGTCTTAACTATATTATCTAACTATTAAATAATTTATTAGTTAACGCTCATTTTGAATATTCTTTTTTTCTACGCTTACTTATTTAAGTTACAAGTAACAAGCCTACATATAAAATTTTTAATTTGATATTAAATGCTTTTTACTAAAGGGTATGCTGGCTTCTTTTAAGTTTAAACATCAGCAAGTTAGAGAAAACATATTTAAACTGATTCTTGGTGATATTATAAGATGAAAGTGGCTTCCTTGGACACATTCTGCTCATGGAGTACTCCAGGAGTCCAGAAAAAACTGACGCGTGGGATCTTTTACGTCTGTGGAACCACTTTACGTCCAATATACCACGATAATTGGTAGAACTCCCTTCAACCAGAACATATTTGCTACTTCGTATCTTCGATTATGGCTTCAGCTGACTTTTAAATATACTTGAAATAAACTGATACCACCAAACTTGTAGTATGTCATTGCTACAGTTGATGATGCTGATATGACTATAAACGAAAAAAGAAAACGGATTCAACTTTTTTCTGGTACTTGTGTGTTATTTCATTGTCCTTGTTTTATTTAAAAATCTATCAAAAAGAAGTGAGTCTACCAATTTCATTTCTGAAGTTAAAACACAACTGAACTTATTTGATGTGTATGAGCAAAAAAATCTGAAGAGAATCATATCAAATACTTAGTCTTTTGAAATTATTAATTTGGTTATTTCAACAAAGGAACACAGAATATGGGGTATTTTGCTATTTAAGCTATTTTAATGCATTAAAAAGAAATAAAAAATACCGAAGCTTTTATTCTTCTGGTAGTAACTATAAACAGAACGCTTTTTAGCATGAAATTATTCAATCATCTCCTTATGCATTCCTACATTTTACTTAACCGAGCTCCGATCCTTTTTTCTACGCTTGGATACAGTATCTCCAGATTGGCCATTTATAATTGTTAATTTGGCTATTTCAACAAAGGAACACAGAATATGAAGTCTGTTGCTGTTTAATTTATTTTTATGTATTAAAAAGAAATAAAAAAAATACCGAAGCTTTGGGTCTTCTGGTAATAACTATAAACAAAACAATTTTTAGCATGAAATTATCCGGTCATCTCCTTATTCATTCCTGCATTTTACTTAACCGAGCTCCAATCCTTTTTTCTAAGCGTGGATACAGTGTTTCCAGATTGGCTATTTTTTAGTCAATTCACCCGAGTAGCTGATTTTGTTATTGTTAGTTTCGTTTTGGGTAATGAATGATGGGTGTAGATGGAGACAAGTTGAAAATAAGAAGCAACAAAAGGCATTGCATAAAGCCTTCCTTATAGTTTTTCCTAAGCTGTGGAGGGGGAAGGACAACGACTTCTGCAAGTTTTACTGTAAAAGAGAAAACTAATTCTTATGTTGAAAGTGTACTTTGAATTTTGTTGGTACTAAATTTTAGCCTAAAGTAGTTTCTGAAACTGTAACTCTATATTTTACGGTCTAACTATCAATCAGATCATCCTGGAACTTTTCTTCAATGATAAAAGTGAATAAGAACCAAAAATAGTAAATAAAGAAAAAGCGAAAAATTCATAGACAGCATCGACGATTATTTTTTAACGAGAAAGATCATGTTTTTCCGCTGCACAACCAGTGGCAGTTTTTTTTTTTTTTTTTTTTAACCCAATTCAACCCATGTAAAAGCAAGTGAGTATTTCTCTTAAGAATTTTTTACAATATTTTGTATTGACATAAAATAACTTTATTTGTACATCAAAGATTTACCAACCAGCCAGTAAAGTTGATTTTGAGAACATAAGCAAAATGCAAGGTAAAATTATGATCAATTATATATGAAGCCTCTTCTATTCTGGGGAACTATTATTCTATTATTAATTTTTCTAATGTTATTATTTTAGCATTAAAATTATATTACTATAATATTACTTCCTCTTCCACTATTTCTTATTGTCGCAAAGGCACGTTACGTTCTCGATGCTCATGGATTTACAGAGCATGGTAACGCTATGTTATCTGTTTGTGCTATTAGATGTTCATAGGTTGCTAGGTTTTCAAAAGATATGGATTGATCCCGGTTTGTTCCGTGTTCGTTAGGATAAATTAGCATTATATTGTCAGGATTCAATCCAAGTATTAGGTTTCAACTGAAATTGAAAAATCCGAATTTTTATTGAATTTTCATGGTTTACAAAAATAGCATGTAAATACTCTATGTTATAAAGCTTCTATTTCGGTCGTCAGTAGGTTAGCATCTTTCGCCATGCCAAAAAACATTGATGAAGGGTTGTTTAGAAGATTGGCAGGGGAATCGAACTCCTTCAACTCTCCTTTATCAAGTACCATAACTCTGTAAAACAAAATTCTTATATTAGCTGAGTATGTAATGATTCCTTTTCAGGAAGACAGAACTAGCAAAGGTTGCAGAAGAAGAAGAACATATAGAGACTTGCAATAAATTCAGTCGTATTTAGAGGTTCTTTGAATTAAAACATATTACGTTAAAAACATATTATATTACGGAACATATTATTGGTTCATTAACCTTATTTTAAAATTGATATCAATACAGCATTCACAATGGTGGAATGCTCCCCATAAGCATGACGAAAACAAATTCTTAAACTACATTGGCCTGCAATTACATAGAAAAAGAAAACGATGAAAAATCGTTTTAAAGGCCAAACGAAAATACCGAGGAAACACACAAAGCGAATATTTTGAGAGAACAACTGCGCGCACAAAATAATATAATCAAGGAAAATGCCGAAGAAAAAACCGAAAAACGAACGCCGAGAATCAACAAATCCAATGAAAAAAACAGCCAAAAAATTAAAAGATAGATAAAATTCAATAAAAGGCCAAAATTGATAAAAACTAAAATCAAACACCTAAGAACTGTAAAGTGAGTTTACTCACTTTAAACTTATTTTTATTTATCCTATTATGTAGATTATTTTTTCCTCATTTTTAACCGAGGTTGAATTTTTTATTTTATTTTGACGCCTGATAAAAGCAAAGCTTTTTAACTGCATATGAAAGTCTTTTGGTTAAAAGTTTAATTTTCACTGTCCTCTCCTTGGCATTTTTAAATATGGCAGGCTGGCCAAATCGATGCTTAAGCCTGTCCAGAATTCGTCATTAATTTTAGTTATCATTGATCCTTATAAAAGTGACAGCAAGTAAACCTTTTCCAACTTTCATTAAAATGCTTTTTCACCTGTGTTCTGAACAAGGTGTCTGTCAAATCATAATCTGTGTTGACCAGTGTTTCTTTCTTTCTTTCTTTCTTTTTTTACTTGTCTTATGATTTGTATTTTATGATGAAGAGAAGAAAAAAACCTGGATTAAAGTAAAAATTAGTCCCAATTTTTGCTTCCTCTTAAAGACACATATCGGCAAGATATTTTATAGTATTGTGTCAGTATAAGGAATTTTGGAGCAAAAATTTAGAGGCTCCCTGGTAGTAAAACTACAAAAACTCATAGCTCCTTATTAGGAAAGTTTCCCTAGTAAATGTGAGCAGCCTGTGGAAACATTTCTTTTCAGAAGTTTATAACACCATCTCTTTTGGAAAAGAAAAAAGGAATTTTTAAGCGTATGATTGAAGAGGAACAAAGAGAACACATCAAAGGGAAAAGCGATGCTATTCCAATGATGACAATTTTCATTAATAATAATGATATATAACTATTACAATTACATAATTATATCAATAGATAATTATCCGGGGATAAATAAAAATCCTACCGATTGCTATCCATGATAGTGTTTAATCTGTGCGCTATTGTGAGTACAGTACAGTTCACAAATTCTTTTCTAATTGTTGCTTGTATAAGGTCATCCGTTTCCAAGTCAACTGCAGCAGTGGCCTCGTCTAGTATGAGGATTTTCGTTTTTCTAAGTAATGCTCTTGCTAAACATATCAACTGCCTCTGTCCAACACTGAAACGAAAATCCAGAATAGAAAAGGTGCTTAACGGATGCTATTAACCGTTATGATTGAAAAAAGGGGTATGGGGATTTTTATTTAGTTTTTTTATTACCTGTTTGATAAGAGATTGCAGTTCTGGTCGTTATGAAAAATGTGATGTCGTTATAATGATTGAAAAAAGGGGTATGGGGAAAAAAAATACAAAATACACGGATAATTAAACAAGTAGATCTTAAACGGAATTACATTTTTGGTAAATAAGTCTGACAGAAATCGAAATCTATTTTAATAGCCTGAAAGTAATTATTGAGCGGGATTTTTATTTGGTTTTTTCATTACCTGTTTGATAAGAGATTGCAGTTCTGGTCGTTATGAAAAATGCGATGTCGTTATAACTCACTGCTCAAGCAAATCAATCTTCATCAGAATAACGAAATCAAACTAAGTAAAATCTATCCTCGAGAATAATTACTTACTTAAGTCCCATTCATCCTCCAGGGACGTTTTGGCACCCCTCCTTTCCATGTTTCATTTACCAAAGCTCGATATTCTACTGTGTCTGGTGCACTTAGCAGATCTGGACATTAGGATAATACGCCGTGGGTCAAAGTTGTCAGTTATAAGGTCATCCTCTCGACTGATGTCCTAAAACTGTCCCTTCAAGTGAAATCTTTGGGTAGAGGGAGGAGTATTATTTTCTTGATACGCCCGAAGCAGTGCAGTTGCTGTCTTCTAACTTTGCATATGATTTTGTCTGGTGACTTAGGTCTTCTTCTGACTTCTTCATTTATGACACGGTCAGTGTATCTAAGCTTTGCTATAGCCATGAGTTTGAGCCGGTAGGATCGAGGTTCTGGCCAGGGAATTATCCAGCGTTAACAAACTGCCAAGGTAAAATGAATCGGTCCACTATTTAAACTTGCTAACCATTGATTGCTACAGATAGAGAGTTTGAAGTGGCCTGGCATGATGTAATCACGGCCTTAGTTTCCTTTATAGTAATCTTCATCCCAAGTGGTTTTGCTGCTTGTGAGATGCTACCTGCCTATCTTTTTAGGTCTTGGGTGGTATTAGCTAGTTGAACAATGTCATCAGCATACGCCAATTCGTCTAGTAGGATCCCATTTACTTTTTCCCATACTTGGCAGGCATCAAGGAGAGGAAGACATGCAGAAAAAAGATAAACAAATATGAGGAGAGGGTATTTATTAGCCTGAGAAATGAAGGACTCGGGAAGTTGTTGACAATTCATCAGAGAGCCCATCAATAGTCAATAATTGGCTTTTGTACTGATCGTAAACGCCCTCAATTATTCTGACAATTTCAACTGGAACACCGTAGTGTTTTATAATGTGCCACAAGTCTCTCCTCCAACTGATGTAGAAGGCCCGTCAAAAATCAATAAATAGTTTCTAGAGCTCTCTATTAAATTCAATGTATCATTCCATCAGTTGTTGAATCGTAAAGATATGATCAATACCCTGGTTGAAAACTAGCTTTCACTGGCAATAAAAAAAAGGATAAAAAAGATTTGTAACGCTTTGGATTTGAAGGAAAATTTATTTTATGAGGAAGAATTAGTGACGGTAATAAACGGATTAAAAAATAACAAGGCCCGAGGTGCTGATAGTGTGGTAAATGAATTTTTTCAATATGGTAGTTATGAGATTAGAAATAAGCAATTGAAGATTATGAATAGGATTTTTGAAAAAGGGGGGATATCTAACAATTTTAGGAGGACTCTAATTATATACCCTCTAGAAGAAAGTTGATAAGACTGAGTGTGCTAATTACAGAGGCATTAACCTGGTTTCTGTAGGAACCAAATTACGTATGATGATACTTTTTATGCTCTGAGAGGCTTGAGGTAAAGTCGAAAGAGAAGGACAGTGTGGTTTTAGTAAGGGCAGTGGATCTACCAAATTTTCTCTCTTAGATTGACAATTGAGAAGCACCTGATTCATCAAACACCTTTAGTCTTAAGTTTTATAGATTGTGAGAAAGTGTTTGAGTTGGCTGATAGAAGAGCTTTAGCGAAGATCTTATCCTTTTATGGTATACCAGATAAATACATTAAAGTGATTAGTACTATTTTCGGGAATAACAATGCTGCGGTTAAGGTAGAGAATGAGATTAGTGGCTGGTTTCGTATTCAATCAGGAGTTAAGTAGGGTCACTTTATATCCCCATTTATGGTGATCATTTTGATGGAATTTGTTCTAATTAGCACAGCAAAGACAGTGGGAGAACACGGAATCAAATGGAGAAGTAAAACTCTCCTAGAATTACATCATGTTGATGATTTAAGCTTTCTAGATGAAAATGTTTGCAAAATTAATGAACTTTCAGAGGTTTTACAAGTTCAGGGTGCAAGAACAGGTTTCAATATTATTTAGGAAATGAAAATGAACGAAAATGAATGATTTAAGGAAAATGAGAACTTCTTGGGTGGGTGTAAAAAGAGAGATTTTGAATATAGAAAGGAGGAAGAGTGTGTGTAGCTGTCTTGGCCTCCTGCAGCAATGTGCTTCAGTGGGTTTTTAGTAGTAGTAGCAGTAGAAAGAAACATTGATACTTTCCAGTAGCATGAACGGTGATTGCTTGAATTCTATGGAGGAAGATCTTTGTCCTGATTCTTGCTTGGTGGCCTGTCAGGCTAATAGGGCGGTAGTTTTTATACCCTTTTCTCAAGCCCTTTTGCGGATCGGGCTTATGTCCACCTTACACCACTGTGTGGGACATATGTAGTGGACGAAGTTGCTGACATAACAGTTGAACCCATATTTATCAACTCTGCAGTGACACCACTTGGTCACGGAGCTTTCCCTCGTTTTTCGGATTCTATGGCCGCTTTGGTCTCAGATCATAGTGATTGTAGTTGGGTGTCATCTTTTGTGATTGTTAAGGAGATTAGGATGCTTTGGTCTGTTAATACTTGTTGATTTATTTTCTACTCGAAGTTTTCCTTCCATTGGGCGAGATTTGTTATTATGTCATTAATTTTGTTCCTCTTGATTCCCCAGGTCTATATAGAGGAATGTAGAAGTCTTTCTCTCAAGAACTCTAATGAAGGGACAAATTTACCAAAAAGTTGGAACTCACTATCGATAGTCTTGGTAATATAGGAGAACAAACTAACAAATAAGTATAAACCAACTATTAGTATATAAATCAACTAATAAGCTATAAACAAATTAATTAATTTCAATAGTGGTGGATTCATCATTATTTTAATGGTCGTTTGTAAGAACTAGAAACAATTTCGAGTTTTAGATATTCTTAAAATGAACGGTAACCAAATATTAAAAGAAAAGAAACGGAAATTTCTCTGAGAGCGAAAAAATTGAAGTGATAGACAAATAGCACTCTCTGAAGGTGTAGCGGACTTCTAAGCCCTCAAGAAAATATTTTTCCTTCTCCAGCTTCAGAGGAGCCCAGATGTTATCCATGGGTTCAAAAAGCGATTCGAAAACATACACTTGAAAGAACCTAAAATAGTGTTTTCTTTTTACTGAATTTGGTCCAATTTAATGGCAAACCCTCAGGTATAACATTACCAAATTTGACTATAAACCTGTTCTTCTTATTGATCTCTCAAATATTTGTTAATGCCTTTGCTATAATAAGCCAGTTTACCTTAAGTTCTCTCCTCCTTCGGCAACTTCATGCGACAGTCCGGCTGTGAGTGATTTGGCAAAAGATTTTAGATGAGCCAATTCTAAGGCTGTCCAAAGCTCCTCATCTGTGTGCTGCTCAAAGGGATCAAGGTTGACTCGCAGAGTACCAGAAAACAGGACTGGGTCCTGAAAAAAAATGTGAAAAAGCAAGTAGATACTTTTGTGGTGAATATCTCAATATAATTCTTATTACTTATTAAATTGGTTTGGTAGTACTATTTGATGCATACGCACAAACTTTGTCAGGACCAAGTGTTCTGACCCTTGAGCAGCCCGCAAAACGGTTAAAATTTGATAGGCCTCAATAGCATTGATGATTGGGGCTTGTTTAGACGAGGGAAGTTACGCTAAGGGACAAAATTCCCGACATATTTCGCATGATGCAAAAATCTACACTTTAAAGTAAACGAGGTATTTTTTTTTAATATATTGGATTCTTTTGATATTTCGTGGAATGTTTATTTTTCAAATACAGAGGGGGTTAAATTTGTAATTTTTTAAACTTTGACAATGAATATTACAAAAGAGACATTTTTCAATGAAAGTAACTCCCAAGAAATATATTTATTCTAAATATAGAGGGAGGGGAGGTAGAAAAATCAAGGGGCCATGTGTTCCCACCAAAGTGGCACCACTGGTCCGAAGTACAAACCAGGCCTAAGTTAATTTAGGCTTATGTACACCAAATTAGTCTTTTATGCTGATATCAAATATTTAAATTCATTAATTTCAATTTGCCCATCAAAACCAGAGTTTAAATTTGCAGTCATCACATTTATTCATTTATTCATCCACAGAGTCTTGATGTAAAACCTACTTATTAGGCTGCTTTTTTATCTTGTTGATTCATATTATTTATTGAATCGATCAGTCATTTTATTCATCATAGAAAGAAATCTAGAAATCATAGATAGAAATCATAGAAAGAAGATTATTTGGCCGATGAAGAGCGGCTTGTAGGGGGCCTCAACATACAATAATAACAAACAGAATAAATATGACAGATAATTATTTAAAGCGATAAACTAAATCACAAAATACACAAAAAAGAAAACAGAGAAAAAATATCAAGAATAGACACTAAAATACAGTATAAGCACTAATAAAAAAACAAAGAAAAAAAGACAAGATATAGAGAAAGAACAGAAAACAACGAAGGCCTGGTCATCACTAAACCATGATCGAAAAAAAAAATCAAGAGTGAGGAGGATAAAACGTAGGAAGGTTTCTGAATACAGTTTTAAAAGAAAAGGAGGTGTCATTGAAATATAATCCCGAAGTGAAATCGACAGAAAAAGACAGGATTTCTGTGGGGTCGTCTGTGAACATTTTGGAGTAATAAAGGGCCATAAAGAATAAACTAGTAATGAGGAGTACTTGCGTGATGAGGACAGGGTAAACAGAGACTGGGTACGTGGTAGCAGAGTTTCATGGTATGCAAAGCTATATTTAGGTTTTATTTAGAAATTATATGCTAAGCCTGTATCTGTGCAAAGGTCATCCGAAAGGTAAAACACCTTTTTCATAAAATAATGTGTCTTGCTATGGAGCATTTATACCCTTATCATTTAATAGTTCCTATTTTTTGTAAATAAAAACTATTTCTCACGGCATTAAATAAAGTAAATTCATGTTCCTGTTTAGCTATGTCTCAACTTTTTCTCATATAATTCTGAGGGTTTTCCGTTTCAGAAACATCTTAGGGTTATAAAAGGGAGGCTTAATACTTAGGGAGCTTATAATTGAGCTTGTATCAAAGCTTGTAAAGCTAGTAATATTAACATTTCATACAGGAAAAATAGAAGAAGAGTGAAAGAATCAACAGAAAAAGAAATTGTATTTATACTTTTGTGGAGCCATGTGACATTCTTGCGACAGACAGGAAAATTGATTAGATCGGTTTTTTAAGTCATTTAGTTCCGTCAAATGATCATTTTTTTCAACAACAATTTAATCTTTTGTGGGTGAACTACTTTTTAGATTATCACCTGCAAGGTAATAATCTGGAAATACAATCATCTATATCCAAGTGTTAAATTCGACTTTATTCAGTACATTATGGAGGTGTACATACCTGCGGAATTATAGTGAGGTTCAACCTGAGTGAATGTAGTCCAATTTTTGTGATATCAACATCGTCAATTACGATGGTTCCTCCAGCTGGTTCAACGAGCCTGAACAAACCAAGAGTCAGAGATGATTTACCAGCTCCTGTTCTGCCAACAATACCAATCTTAGGAAAAAAAAATAAAGAAACAAAACAATAAAATGTTGAATATAAAATCGGCTAATAAAAACAACTCAGAAAAAATAATAATACTACTGCTACCAACAACTCAATTTAGAGGCCAACTCACCTACGCACGCTCCTCTTCCATCCCAATCTAGTCAAAGCCTCCCTTTTTACACTCCTATTTTCCATGAATCTTTCCGACGAGCCCGACAAGGGTGATCTTGGGCAATTTTTCATCCTTCATCCGCAAAACATATCCTAGTCATCTCAAACAATCTCTCATTATAGCCCTAGGAAGCAAGATTGAGCCACGCTTTTCGTACACTTTACTGTTTGCGATATGACTAGTTAGTCGGGTACCCAAAACAATCCGTAGGCAGTTTCTCTGGCAAACATATAGCAAACCCTCTTCCTTTTTGGGAACTTTCAATATCTTCACTGCACCCATCGTCTTTACTAATAAAACTACCTATGCAAGTGAAGCTGTCCACTTGATTGATCTTCTCGCTAGCCAACATTACATATTCACTTTCATTTACTCCTAGCCTTAACGACTTAGTCTTCTTAACATTAAACCTATTCTCGTAACAAATCTATTCTGTTCTTACACCCTGAACTTGCAAAACCTCTAAAAATTCATTTCTTTTGTCAACCTTTTCATCTAGGATGCCGAAGGCATCAGTAAACTCTAAGTATAGAAGAGTTTTACCAAATTGATCCTGGGTTCTCCCATTGCCTTTGCTTCCCCCTAAGGGTGCTTGGTAATTTTGACACTCCTCTATTATTGAATAAAAACAATTTGTTTTTTCAACTTCAAGTAAGGAGTGACATTAAAACTTAAAACGAACAGAAATTATTCCGTATATGAAAGGGGCTGCTTCCTCATCTCTTCCTCATCATTTCCCCTACTCAACATCCCACTCTTTACGCTAAAGTTTGACTCTGTCACAACTCTACTTTCCAAAACAATAAAAAAACTTTCAAAAACTAGCGTAAAGAGCAAGGCGTTTAGGAGGAGACAACCCCTTTCGTATACGGAATAATTTCTGTTCGTCTTAAGTTTTAATGTCGCTCCTTACTTGCAGTTAAAAAAAAACTTTCTTTTTATTTAATTCCTGAACATTTTTGAATTAATGCATGTTTTGATTTTGGCTCACCACACATGAATAATTAAAACGAAATTTACATATTAATTGTTTTTTGGGCTAAATGGTTTCCTCATAGTTTTGATCGGACGTTTTTGATAAAAAAAGGGGGCGGGGAGGAGGTCTAGTTGCCCTCCAAATTTTGATTGCTTAAAAATGCAACTAGAACTTTTTATTTTTTACGAATATTTTTATTATTAATAAATATACGTAACTTACAAATTAACTTACGTAACCATTTTCTATATTTGTACATTTTTTTACGGATATGAGGGGGTTCGCCCCCTTGTCAATACCTCACTCTTAACACTAAGGCTTGAATTTTGTCCAAATTCTCTAAGAATGACCCCTGAATCACAAAGGCCGTAGAATAAATAGTAGAAATTACTAAAAATACTTTAGCGTAAAGAGCAAAGTATTGCGGAGAAGACGACCCCCCCCCTATATACGTAATATTTTCTGTTCTTCTTAAGTTTTAATACTACTCCTTACTTCGAGTTGAAAAACTTTTTTTATTGTTATTATTTTTTTTTCAAATAATGCAGAAAATCCTGCGCCCCCTTCATGGAAATCCTATTCCCTCTTGATAAATTCCTACATGAAAAGATCCTCCCACGTAACCCCATCCTCCTGACCCACTCCCACACCAATGCGAAAAAGTCCCCTTGAAAACGTCTGTACACTTCCCTATAACCATTACTATAAGTGAACAATGGTCCAAGTTTGTAACTTGCAGCCCCTCCCCGGGGCCTGTGGGGGGATTGAATCGTCCCCAAAGACATAGTTATTGCGTTTTTCGACTATGCTGAACAAAATGGCTATCTCAAAATTTTTATCTGGTGACTTTGGGAAAAAATAAGAGTGGGGGGGCCTAGGTGTCCTCCAATTTCTGGTCACTTAAAAAGGGCACTAGAACTTTTGGTTTTTGTAATAATGAGCCCTCTCGTGATATTCAAGGACCACTGGGTCTACAAAATCACCCCTGGAAAAAAAACAAAAAAAAACAAAAAAACAAATAAACACGCATCCGTGATCTGTCTTCTGGCAAAAAATACAAAATTCCACATTTTTGTAGATACGAGCTTGAAACTTCTACAGCAGGGTTTTCTGATACGCTGAATCTGATGGTGTGATTTTCGTTAAGATTCTATGACTTTTAAAGGGTGTTTCCACCTTTTTTTCTAAAATAATACAAATTTTCTCAGGCTCGTAAGTTTGATGGGTAAAACTAAACTTGATAAAACTTATATATTTAAAATGAGCATTAAAATAAAAATCTTTTGATATAACCATTGCTATCAAAATACCGTTTTTTATAGTTTCGGTTACTATTGAGCAGGGTGGTTCCTTACTACAGTTCATTACCGCAAACTGTCTGATTATTCTAAGGTCGATATCTCGAGAGGCGATGTCTGCTCGTTATTAGTACCGTTGGCTACTGTGGCCAACTTGAATGATGATATAGTTCGGTACATGGAGAGGGATTAGCCACCTATCAGACTATGCCTGTTTCTGGTCGAGACAGGATTGTAGTGATAAATTAAAGTATTTTTTTTCTGCCGGAAGCAAAGTACAAAGTTGAAACTGAAAACGGTGAAAAATTAAGGATACACAGCATATGAAATATAAATTTAATTAGAACGGATAAACTGACAGATGGTTTTTTTTATGTTCTCAGAATTATACAAAACTATCGCTTTACTTGAAAACAAAAAATACATAGGATTTTTGTTTGGTAGAAAAAACCCTGTTACAGATTCTTTTTACAGTGTAAAAATACAGCACTTTAGAAGCTTTGTATAATTTTCACTTTGCTGTATCTGAAATGGGCACATTTTGCCCAGTCAAATCACTGTCTCTCTTTATAATTCTAAAAAGGATATTTTATGATTTTTTTTTTGACGAGACACAACTGAGACTGTCCTGATAAAGTTAGGATTGTAGCTTATTTCAACAATGTGTCATAACTTGAAATTCATTGTTGTATACATAGAAATAACTAAATTTCCGAAGTTTATGTTATTGAAAAAAATGAATTTTCTCTTTTATAAGAAAAAAATTAGCGTTTCTGAGCTTATGCCACATTTTTCAGGGAACAGTTTCAAACAAACTTACTTGTGATGTTTCCTTATGTTTATAGAGTTCTGACAAACTAGCTATTTTTTTTGAAACTATATTGATTTTTTTAAAAGATTAGAACTAACTGTAAAGTAAAACTTATTGATTTTCATGGCCCGTAAAAGACTATTAGGAGCTTTATAAATTAGCCTTTTATTTTCAGCATGCTACTTAAGTATTTTCTGCTACTAGTCTTGTTTTGTTGAGTCCGTTTTATGTTTTCAGTAAAGCGCTAGTTTTGTGCGATCCTAAAAATAAAACAATAAAAAATCTTCTGTCATTTTGTTTGTCCTAGTTTATCAATGTTATATAGGCTTGTGAAGCAGAAAATTTTTGTTCCTTTTAAGTTTCAACTCCACTGTTTGCTCGCAACAAAAAAAAACATTTTTTTTAATTAAGCCTTGCTCATTTTTGATTTTAGAAAACAAAACAAAGAAAACACTGTGCAAATATAGGTTAAACTTTCTAAAATGGTCTAAATTTGATTTCTACAAATGTACCACCTTTAAAACTTTCACACCATAAAGGTCACTCAGTCTTATCACTTGATAAGAAAACAAAGGAGCCGAGTTCATTGCTCAATTGCAAAAATGTCCTCCTTCATTTTACATCTTAGTTGATCGGGTCAACATTATACATTACTTTTTTTTGCTATTTAAGATTCTTTTGCTCCTTAAAATCTGTCAGT
This sequence comes from Artemia franciscana, assembly GCF_032884065.1. Taxonomy (NCBI): domain Eukaryota; kingdom Metazoa; phylum Arthropoda; class Branchiopoda; order Anostraca; family Artemiidae; genus Artemia; species Artemia franciscana. The sequence continues at coordinate 4,865,918 of NC_088882.1, forward strand.
TAAAGATTATATTTTGCTGCTCCAGGATTGGGAGAGGGCGTTGTGAAGGTGATACCACAAGAAACGGGCCCTTCTATGGGTAATACCTTAATAAAAAGAAAGTATTACCATTTTCTTACTTTAGACTATTTCCAAACTATGGTTACGTTTCAGACCGTGCATCACCACCTTCGTCTCCACCTCCCCTATATAGCCCTAGCTGTATGTGAAAAATGAATGAAAATTGCATTTCAAGGAGGAGGGGCTGTAAGTTTCCTGTGTGAGGGTATACTTTCATTTCGACCCAACACTATTTTGAGGGGTTCTAGGCACTTTTTCAGTCAAGTCGAATTTATAAAAAATATTTAGATACAAAAATTAACTTTTAAAAGAGCACGAAGTTACACCCAAGAAATTATCATCTCGCGAGATGGCACTCCAAATTCTACCATAAGCACTGATAAATCTTGCCCAGATAGCGGCGAAGAAAAAAAAAACAGAGAAGAAGCACAAAAAAAGGACGCATCTCAATGCTACCAGGGTAAAATGTGATTTTCTTTGTTGTTGAAGTTGGGGGGCTCTAAATTTATAATGTTGTAGATTTGTTTCTACTTACTTGACATATTTACTTAGCGACTTTTTAAACTTTTGGGTTACTTCAGATATAACACCTAGAAGTGCCACTTTTGGTGTCATGCGACACTTTATGACGGTGACATGAGAACAAATTTATAAATATTTCGTAAATATGAAAACTGGCTTTTAAATGAAATCCAAACAGCTCTCTATGCTGGTGCAGTAGCCTGTTAATTTTGTTTAGTCACTAGATGATCTAAGAAAAATATTAAAGAGGCTTGGAAGGGGGAATATAGAAGAAGGGGGAATGAATACCCCAGGCTTAGGGTTTTTAACAATAGAGAATATCATACTTTGACTTAAATCCCGTCCGGCTTTTGTGGCTGTATTGGGGCTTCTTCTCTTCTGAGAAAATGATGAATGTGGTGACGGTAGTTCGGTCTGTCTAGCACTAGACCAAGTAGCTGGGGAAGGTTATGGGCCGGGAAGTTGTCGGTCCATCTCTTACGAGGTCAGCCTCTAGGGCACGTGCAGTGACCTCGTCCTTCCAATGTGATTTTTGGAAGCTGGTTGGCCGACACTCGCTGGAAATGGCAAAGACAGTGGAGTTGCTGGCTTCTGACCCGGTCCATGATGGTGCGGGGACAACGGAATAGTTTTCGAGGTCTTCATTTGAGACTCGGTCAATGTAGGTAATCCCTGTAATGCGTCTAAGGCATTTAGTTTCAAATGTGGAGATTCTTCGCTCATCATCAGCCTTTATTGACCAAGTTTCGCTTGAGTATAAAGCAATTGCGATTATGAGAGAGTTGAAGAGTCTCACCTTCAGAGAAGTTGACAGAGTCTTGTTTTTCCAGATCGGCAAGAGGTTCTTGAAGCTGGCGCCTGCCAGGCCAAGTTTTCGTTTGATCGATTTCGAGCAGTCGTTATCAGGAGTTAGGAGGCTCCCTAGGTAGACGAAGGAGTCAACATTTTCTACTGGCTCTCCTCTTATTGTTAGCTGAACGTTTTTTGAAGCAAGGTCTTCAGACACCCGCATAACCTTGGTTTTGGCTGTGTTAACGACCATCCCATAGGCCTCGGTTGCCGACACTAGTTTGTCGGTGTCAGCTTAGAGTAGATGATCTTGACTGTTGAGTTTCTCGATGTCATCTACGTACGCCAATTTATCGATAAGCTTTCCTCCAATTTCTGCACCGTCAACAGTCTCGGCAAATGATAGCACTGGGTTGAGGAATAGGTTAAAGAGGTGGGATAACAAGAGGCAACCTTGAAGAACGCCCGCCGATGTCAGAAACCCCCCTGTCAATCCCTCGGACGATGGGACTTGGCTGACGAAATGTGAATACATGTCTCTTATTAGGATTACTATGTTTTCAGGGACTCCGAAGTGTAGTCCCTGAATATCAAAGTGGTCTTTTTATTCTTTGCATTCCGGAAATGGTACCCAAAGTTGTATTTCTTGTCATAATTAATAAAAAAAAAAGATTAAATGTAAAGATTTAACTTTTAAATGCGCACTTAAACAATTCTCTATCGTGCTGCAATTGTCTGCTAATTCTGCTAGTCAGTAGATGACTTATTAAAAAACATTTAAGGGTGTGGGAGGGGAGATTGTAAACCTCAGGCTTAGGGTTTTAAGCCATTTAGTTTATGATAGTGCCCTGTGAATTCTTTCCAGACTTCTCATTCCAGAAATTACACCCCGGGTGCACTTTTTGGGTACCATAGGACGCTTTTTGCTGGCGTTATCGATTCAAGTTTATATACACAATTAGATATTATTTTTTTTCTAGTGACCCCTTAGACAGCTCTCTGTGACGTTCCGTTGCCCCGCTAGACACGAATGTCCAAGAAAGGGGTGCTACCCTATTAACCATATTTTGAATGGTATAGAAGGGTTCCAAGTGATTTATGGTTATCCCAATTTAAAGAAGGGAGCATATTTTTGGAAAAAGGTCTGGTAGGCTAAATTACTTTATTTAGGGTTGATCAAACTGGACAGAAGAAGACTGCAAATGTGAATAAAGACTCCCAGCTTTCTACACAGTAATATTTAAGGTCATGTAATTGAAGGATGTCGAGGAGCAGAATCGGTCCTCCAAAAAAGATCAGTCGAAAATTAAAATATTAGGGGCTGAAGTTCATAACCTCCTTTTGTATTTAAGGTTTTCATCTATATAAACGAATTCAAGATAATGTCTAAGGAGTCTCGACGTGCGGATGAATAGCCTTTAACCTTTATGCTGTATTAAATAAAAAATAAAAAAAACTTTTTTCAACTGAAAGTAAGGAGAAACACTAAAACTTAAAAAGAACAGAAATTATTACGTTTATAAAGGGAACTGACCCCTCGTCTACAGCTCTCTCTTTACGCTAAAGTTTTTTATTACTTTTAAAAAAGCTTCTTATTGTTTTAATTAAGCGACCATTGTGTTTCAGCAGTCGTTCTTAAGGAATTGGGTCAAAATTCGAACGTTTAGCGTAAATAGTGAGGTGTTGAGGAGGGAGCCATCCCCTTCATATACGTAAAAATCTCTGTTCATTTTAAGTTTTAATGTTGTTCCTTAATTTTAGTTGAAAAAACTTGCATTCTTTTTATTTAATTTCTGATAGTTTTTAAATCTGGCCTCACCTCCACGGAAAAAAGAAAGTAAGACATGTAAAAAGAATCTTGTATAGGAATGCTGACAAATTCCTCCAATGTATATTTTCCCTGATAAGTTCTTGCCCCGGAAATTTATCTCCTCATGGAGAATTCTCTTGTGGATAAATTTCCAGCAGAAAATTTTTCCCCCTCCACCCGAAAATATAACCATACTTCCTGATAACACATATTATGCGTAAGCAATGGACAATTTTTGTAAGTTAAAGACCTTCTTCTCTGGTGCTGTGGGGAGTCATGTTATATTCAAAGGTATGGTTATTGGGCCTTTCAACCATGATGAACAAAATGGCTATCTCAAAATCTTGAGCAGACTATTTTGGAAAGAAATCGGGAGAGGGGGCCTAGTTGCCCTCCAATCTTTTTGGTCACTTAAAAAGGACAAACGAACTTTTAATTTCCTTTCGCGTGAGCCCTTATACCGATATTGTAGGACCACTGAGTTGATGCAATCACCCTGGGGAAAATAAACAAAAAAAAATTAAATAAACACGCATCAGTATATTCTGACAAAAATACAAAATTCCACATTTTATGTATTTAGGAGCTTGAAACCTCTATAGTAAGGTTTTTGGATACGCTGAATCTGATGATGGGATCTTTATTAAGATTCTATGACTTTTAGGGGGTGTTGTCACTTTTTTCTAAAATCTCTTTCAGGCTCGTAGCTTTAACGAGTAAGACTAAAATTAATGAAAGTTACATATATAAGAAATGAGCATAATAAGCCAATTCTTTTGATATATCAATTAGTATTAAAATTCTAATTTTTAGAGTTTTTGTTACTATTAAGCCGGGTCGCCCCCTACTTACAGTTAATTACCACAAACTGTTTGATTAAAGTTATCAACTATCCATCCTGCTAAGCTAAACCTTCAAATTTTGAGTGTTGCCTATTTTAAGGGTATACTTAGGGTTTTTGGCCTTTTTGAACGGATTTGTTGGTCTTTTTTCGTAATGTCTTTGAAATACTCATATATCAAGAGAAGTTTAGGCATACAAGGGAAACAACAGTAAAAATCTCGAGCAAATAAGAGTAAGTAAAGCAAAAAAACAAGGGTAAAACAAGGGTCAAAAGTAAAGAGAAACAAGAAGAAAAATACAGGTAAATGATAATTGAGATAAACATGTTTGCTGAAACTTACAGGTTAAAGAAATAGAGCTTTTATTTCTGAAGAAATAAAGGTTTGAAATTAACGCAATATTCGTTGACAAGCAAAGAAAAACAAAAGTTAGAACTTAATATTTCAGACTAGTTGTGCAGCAAAACATAGCAAGTCCATTTATTGCACTTCATTACTTGTACTCGTTAGAAGTAGCAGATCCTTCATATCCAGAAGTCCACTTAATTAGTTTAGGAAGAAAGTTAGAACAACAAGACAACAAATAGGGTCATCAGCAATCAACATGTTCTTTCTAAGTTAAATAAATCCTGATGACTTGAGTTCTTGGTGATTAAATAATAAATTCCAAAGTATTATTATGAACTTTTTACAACAAGTTTCTAAGAATATTTTCCATGTTTCCTTATACTCGTTCTCTCTCTTTCTCTCTCTCTCTCTCTCTCTCTTTACCTCTTTCTCTCTCTTCTTCTCTGTATCTCTCCCCCTCCCCATCTCTTCTCTCTCTCTCCCTCTCTCTCTCTCTCTCTCTCTCTCTCTCTCTCTCTCTCTCTCTCTCTCTCTCTCTCTCCCTATCTATTCACGCATGAATCTTGCAATCTCTTTGTATGGTTTAAATGTATCTTTAACATAAATTTAATGCGTATGATATTAAGTATCATTAACTCTCCCTTTCTGTTCATGTATGAGTCTTGCAATCTATTTGTATGGTTTGAAGTATCTTTAACATAAATTTAATGCGTCTAATATTTAGTATTTTTTAAAGCATTTTTTTAGTTGCAAAAACGCAAAAAAAACACGCACACAAGAAGCCTTAGTTTCATTGAACTTGCTAAGCTTACCTTTTCTCCACCTCGAATCTTACAGCTAATTCCCTTTAGGACTAGTTCCAGTCCTTCTCTGTACCTGATTTGCAGATTCTTAAACTCAATATTGCCCTCTTGAGGCCAGTCTTTTGAAGGTCTTTTTTCGGATATATCCCAAACTGCTTCCTAAGAAAGAAAAAATAATTGTGTTGTTAAAACAAAGCAAGTTCACCCACAAAAGCATTGCTGTCTATAGAAAACCAGCTATTTTGTACCCTAACTATTCTATTTGTCTTGAGGAAGAGAACAAATTTAAATGACCCTGGGGAAGATAACTCTTTTTTTTAATGTGAGCAAAAACTCTGTATGTTTATATGTGTATTGGGATACCAAGTGTATTAAGAAGGCTTTTGGGAAATGCTTTTTGCTTTTATCTGCCATCGGAATGGAGTCATTTTTCTTTTTTCCTATCGTTGTAAGAAGTATTATTTTTTTTCTTTCTTCACAGGAGTGCTAGTTTTTCCGATCATTGTAATAATTGTAATCGTCTTCTGTCAAATCACTATAAATATTTTCATAATTTCTTTTATAATATTTTTGTCTATCGAGACCAATTTCGGTACCAATCCACTTACTGCTTTTTTTAAGAAGGGTTCCGATTCAGTACAAATTGTTCTAACCAAACAGAGGGTTTCTCTTTAGTTCCACCCAAAATTACATCCAAAAAATTCTGATCACTGAAGATTGTATTCCGAATTCTACCATAAGCGCTAATAAATATTATTAATGTGCATCTTTTCACTCTTGTTTGCCAAATCACTTAAATAAAAAAATCTTTTTTTTCTTCGCTTACTTATGTATTTCTTGTTGTAAGCTATCCATTTTCTGAAATAAAAAACTTATATTTCAATGTTATGCAAAAAATCTACCTACCACCATTAAAATTTTGAGTTTGGTTCATTTGAACTGCAAAACGGTACTTACGTGTTATAGCGACCATACTTTTTTCTTGAACTGTAATGAAATCGGTTTTCTGTGTCCACTCGAAGATAATCAGCTTAGCCTGAGCAATATGAACGGTAACTATGCACATATATTTTAATTAAATATTGAAAATGTAGAGGTGGTTAGCTATTTAATATAATTTGTTCTAAATGGCCTGCTTTTCATAATTCTCCGTTGTATTTTCCATAATTTTGTTACGAAAGAATTCTATTTTCTTCGTATTTTGGTGTGTTTCCTTACGATTGACCAAACTTCACTTCTTTGTTGTGGTCGCTATAACATACAAATGCCTTCAAAACTTTCAAATAGAATTTTTTACGTGTATTTTGCTGATTCTCTTTGCAAAAAAGTCTATCATTAGGTTTCGGCTTGTACTCAGTTCAACACCAAACCAACACCAAAAATATGTTACAATTAGAATAGAAAAAAGATAAAAAAAAATATATCAGTCCCTAATCTAAAGTTATGTTTTAAACAAAGTAAAAATTAATAGATCATCTAAAAAAAGGTTATATGTTATCAGCTAACTTTACTGCAGAGTCAGTTTAATCATCACGGTAATTATTATACGGTAACTATTTGTTACGAACACATTATCAAGTACAGTATGACTAAAAGGTATTGCAAATAGAAGTCTACCAATACAGGGTATTCCTATTAGTTGCAAAGACAAACAAAGAGCTTGACGAAACTGACTAATACAAAGCGAATAAGTGTTATAGATAGTAAACTTATTAACTTCGGGTTGGATGCATTCTACAGATCTTAAGTTTCATTCTATGGGGATTAAATAGTTCTGTAAAGGAAAAATTATTCAAACTTCGTATTTTGACTCTTTTCAAGACTAGGTATACCGTGATGTTGTAAATACTAAAGATAAATTCATCTGCAGTTGTAACCAACTGTGTAACATAAAACGGACGGGATTCAACATGAAATTTACAGATCAAAGTCCTTCAGGAATATTGAGTCATCTTAGAACCACACGAAGAAAGTGTAAAAAGAAAAACATTCAGAGACTATTCAGAGAATATGTAACTATTCAGAAAATCTGATATTTATAATAAATGAAACTTGATTTATGTTGTATATACAACATGCAATGTTGGAGAAATCAAGTGATTAATCGATCTGTACAAATTTTTAATGATGAAATCTAGAAACAGTTTTAAAGGGATAACTGCACTAGGGAATATGTTGTAGATAGATTTGCAGTGCCGAAGAAAGGTATTTTCAAGCCTCTTGCCAAGCAGTCTTCTACTTTATGTAGTGAGGGCAAGAAGTGTGTCAATGCACTTGACTTACAACCTTGACAAACGATGGACGGAGTAACAATAAGATGTCAGGAATAGGGAACTGTGTGCAGTTTTAGAGGACAGTCATCAATGCCTCATCAAACATTACATTTAATGGAAGCAGATAGCATTTTCTGGTGCTACAGCATATCCTACTAGTCTTATTTTGTATTGTATGGAATGTTTCTTAGTAATTTTTGGTAGTCCCAGTCAAACAGTTCGTCGTAACGAAAAGCATGTCAGGAACAACAAAGCTTAATAGTAATCGAAACTCTAAAAAACGGAATTTTTATGTCAACAGTGTATCGAAAGAATTGGTTTATTATTATGCCGATTCCGAATATATAAGTTTAATGAAGTCTAATTTTGCCCATCAAAGGCTAATAGCCTGAAAAAATCTGCCTGATTTTCAAAAAAGAGGTACGCATCCTCTAAAAGTCAAGGAACCTTGATGAAAATCATATTATCATATTCAGCGTGTCAGAGAATCCTAATATAGAGGTATCAACTCTTCATCTAAGAAAAGTGTAAAATTTTACATATTTTTTTTCGTGTTTATTTGTTCGTTTGTATGAATGTTTCCCCCGGGGATGAATAGCATAGAACCTATGGTCCTGGAATATTTGGAGGGGGCTCATTCAAACAGAAATTAAAAGTTCTAGTGCCCTTTTTAAGTAACGAAAAATATTTTAGGGCTGCTATCCCCCCTCACATTCCAAATTTTCCCCCAAAATTCCTTCGAGCAATATTTTGAGATAGTATATTGTTCAGCATAATTGAAGGGTCAAACAACTATGTCTTTGGTGATGAAATGACCCCAAATGCCCTTGTGTGCATGAATTTTTCAAGGGAGGGGGTGAGTTTTCTGACAAAGGGAGAATTCGCAGGGAGTTTTTGCAGGGACAAAAGAAGACAAAAGAAGTTTTCGCAGGGAGAATTTTCCATGGGAAGGGAAGTTTTTTAAGGGGGGGGGGGAATTTTCCTTGCTAAATTCTCACGGACTGAATTGCCAAGAGAATTTTCTGTGGAGATTGAGCTGGATTTCCCGTCATTATAATTTTAAAAATTGATCAGAAATTGGATAAAAAACAAGTTTTTTTTCAACTGAAAGCAAGGAGGAACATTAAAACTCTAAAAGAACAAAAATTATTACATATCACGGGGGACCACCCCTCTTCAGTACCTCGCTCTTTACGCTAAAGTTTAACTTTTTGTCTTAATTCTAAAAGAAAAACTCCTGAAACACAAGGGTTGTTTAATTAGAACAACAAGAAGCTCTTTTAAAAACACTAAAAACTTTAGCGTGAAGACCAAGGTATTGAAGAGGGGCCATATCGGATAATAATTAATAATTCCAAATATTGGGGGGGGGGTTGTACCCTCCTTAATACCATTCTGTTTACGATAATACTTTTAGCACTTTTAAAAAAGCTTCCTATTCTAATTAAACGGCCTTTGTGTTTCAGGAGGGGCTCTTAAAAAACTGGGACAGACAGTCAAACTTTATCCTAAAGAGGAAAGTATTGAGGAGGGCACTACCAATTGTTATTTGGAAGTATTATGTATTAAGGGGGTCACAACATCCTTAATACCTCGCTCTTGATGCCGAAGTATTTTTTAAAAAACTTTTAAAAGGTTATTTTAGTACTTTTCAAAAAGTTGCTTTTGTTCTAATTCAACGACCCTTGTTTTTCAGAAGTTCTCCTTATAGAACATCCCCTCTAATACGTAATAATTTCTATTTGTCTTAATTTCAAATGTTGCTCCTTACTTCCAGTTGAAAAAAAGAAATCCGTTTGTTTTTTAGTTGATTCAAAGAAGGGAGCAAGTTTTGGCAATAGGTCTTACGCACAGCTTAATTTAGGGTCGATCAAACTTTGTGAAAGAAGGGTGTCTATGTAAAGAACAACTCCCAGGTTTCAACACAGTAGGATTTAAGGTTATACAATCATAGGAGGCTTAGGATTGGAATGGGCCCTCCAAAAAATGTTAGTCAAAAATTAAAGTCTAAGGGACCAAAGTTTCAACTTCCCTTAATTTTTAAGGGATTCGGGTATTTTCGAAGACCAAACTGCCTTTCTATGACCTACAAGTAACAGATAAACTACCAGTTTTCGAAGACCAGTTTCGATAAACTACCAGTCCCTATTGAAAAAACAGAATTTTTCCCTATTGAACTGTTATTTGTATATCAATTTAGGATAACGTCTCAGAATCATTGATTTGAAGATGAATAGCTATTAACCTTTATGCTATATCAAAGCTAGAAATTGTCCAACCAAGAATAAGGCCATTTCTCTAACTCCTAGACATCAACTTGAAAGGACATATAGAAAATATTAAGATATTTGTTCTGTAAGACGGCGGCATGGGCTTTTGTGCTATTGGCAAAATGATGAGAGGCTTCCCTAGATTGTTCACTACGTTGCTTTTATGTATTAGGCACACAATTTGAATTAAAAATCTTGCCTTGAGAGCCCATTCTTCATTAGATCAGGAAGTAAAAGTGTCACATATGACCTGAAGCTGCACTCTCTTTGAAGGTGTTTCAATAATCACACGTTTTGGGTCCTTCATTTCTGTAATTTTAAGTTTTTATCTCTCTCTTTAATAATTATGTCAGCACTTAATGTCATACCTTTATCCCCATTTATTCTAATATATTATTTAGGAATAAATTGCAGCAATATAATAAAATTATAAATATAAAATTCCATATTAATATTAATTTTTCTTATAATTTCTATAAATTGTAACTAAAACTGAATACAATAGCTGATTTTCATATTAAATAGGAGCAGGAACTCTATAAACCGTAAAGTTTAGCAAACAACATAGCAATAGTACAAAATATTAGCCGTTTTACTGGTTTTTTGTCTTTCAAAAATGCCACTTAACACACTTTTTGCCAAATTTCATACACTAAGATCAGGCCTTGGGTGGCCCTTAAAAGACACCAAGTCCGTTAAAAAAAACTTTCTCTATTTTTCGGGCTGGGCTTTGGTCTTTAAACTTTACATGGCGCCTTTTTAATTTGGGTCTTTAAAATTTTCTTTTTTTGTAGATTTTCGTTGATTCTTGTGGCCTACAAAAATGCCCATAGTCACGATACTATTTTGCAGAATATTCCAGTTTTTAGATGGAGCTATTTAGCTAAATATTCACAAGAGTGTGGGTCTTGACCGATCCCCTTGTCATAAAAAGATTTTACCCGGTTACGAAACAAATCACAATAACTCGTCCTTTATATAAATAGTGTTTTGTTGTTGTTGCTATTTTGCTTCACTTTGACATTAAGGGTAGTCACCAGGTGAGTGATTCTTATAAAAATTTAATACTCGAACCTGCGCGTTACTCTGTCAAAGTTGCTACGTGTTGGGATTAAACTTTTAATTTTATTTATATTTTCAAATTTTAGGCTTTCCAGTGGTACTAGTATTGCTGAATTGAAATGTGTTGGGTTAAGTAGTGACGGGTATGCAAAACTGTTTGTTACATTGAGTTTACTTGTCTAAATTCACAAATAATGTCAAATGGAAAAACACTATTTTTCACGCAAATAAGTGTTTTCCCTTGTAGCAATAAAGTCGAACGTCTCACCTGATCAGCTTCAGAATATTCCTTGATTCTCTCAACCGACACTATATTTGTCTCAACTTCAGAGGTCATTCGAACAAACATATTAAGTGTTTGAGTTATCTGAAATATAAAAAAAAAAGAGTCTAAAAATATTTGAAGAAACAAGAATAATCAGCATAGTATTTTTGAAAATAATTTAAGTTTGTAAATGATTGCTGAGAGGTAAACCAATACGATAAAAAACAGGCAAAGAACTGAAGTTAGTAAATGCTTCAGAAGTTAATTTGAATTTGCAATTCCTTGTCTTTTTGCTCTATTTGAATTTACTCAAATGCTACTATACATAGAAAAGTCACGAGATTCTGTTAGATCTATACAAATTTCAAAGCCAGCGATGTTAGCAAAAAATGTCGAATATGTTTTAGGTTGCTCGTCTTTTAAATCTAAGTAGTTTAACCATAATATATTTAGTAATAAACTGAAATGTTAGTAATCTTAAAGATCGAAAAAATTATTGGTCTCTAATTATCGCCATCAATAACTTGAGGGTAAATGATTCATTGTTTTAGTATATCTACTGATATTTGGGTTCTTGGATTGACGATAACATGTCACTTAGATCCACACATATTGTCATAGATTACAAATAATTCGTGATTTGTATACACTTAGCCTTTTATACATTTTATTATTTCAAAATATTAAATTAACGATTATTTGAATAATATGTGAGGTATTGTAGTTATTTCTCAAAACGTCTTTTAACTTGTTTTAATCATTGTTGCCAAGATAGCTACAGCCTAGTAAAGAACGATCCACGACCTGTAGTAAACAAAAGTTTGAAAACACATTTTGAATAAAATATGTTTCAATAGAAAATTTCTATCCGTAGCTGATTTAGGTACGGAATTTATTATTTGAGTTAATATTAGTAGTAGAAGTTTATTGTGAAAATAAAATTTATGAGAGTTCCGAAAAAGAGATTGAAATCGCTGGAAAAGGCTGGATGAAAATGAAAATTAAACCACAGGACTTTCCATGATTGAAATATTTATTCAGGAGAATTACAGCCCCCTATCTTAAAGAACATGAGAAACACTTTTTTGCGTGGAATGCAATGACGTATCTCTTTTTTTCAATTTTTGGTCAAATAAAGCCAAAATTCCTGAGAATAGAGACTCTATGATAGCCAATCAATTTTTCATGATCCAAAGCTGGAAAAATAACTAACGAATCTCCCATCTTGACAAACCACGGCAAAGTGATATTTTCTGGCCTTTTGAGCCACAATATCTTGTTTAAACTCTGTTCTTGATGAAATAGTCTTGAAATAGTCTGAAATAGTCTTGATGAAACTCCTTCTTTTTGAGACCCAAGCCCTAATTTCAAGTATTCGGAGACTCTGAACCACATCCTTTTTTATTCCATCGGGAATGACTTGACTCCTCCCTCCACCGCAAACTGGCTTTTGACTTCTGTCTTCTTCATAAGATGGCTCTGCAAGGTAGTGCGTGGTAGCTAAGGACAACCGACCTGGTTCTGACTGGTGGGCGGGGTTCAAGTGCCGAAACAAAATTTCACAAAATAAAGCAGAAATACTAGAAAACAAAAGACTTTTGCAGCAACCCGACCCCTCCCTAATGTATGGTTTTCATGAGCTGTTCCATGAAACTGCCACGGTGATGGATATTCTCGACAAGCCACAGCACGGGTTCAATTTGAATGAGACGTCTTTCTGCAGGAATCCTGGCAACATGAAAGTTTCTGGAGCCAAGGTTCAGCAGTCACTTTTGGACCAGGTGGTAATGGACGTGAAAGTCCAACTATCTTGGCCTGTATTAGTGCAAACGGAGAAAAAACTCTCACCTCTATTAATTTTCTCTGCAAAGAATGCCTGGACCTCCTGGATATTTGTAGATGGAGCTTATCCTGGTGCTTCTTACTCATCTACCAAGAAAGGGTGGATGACGTGTGATCTCTTTAAGAACTGGTTTGAATTCCACTTTTTTTCTCATGTAAAAAGAAAGGCACTCCTCATCTTCGATGGACATGGGTCACATCTTTCTCTCCCGTTTGTCAAACTTGCAGACAAAAATAACGGGGAAATTCTCAGGCTACTTCTTCATGCATCCCACATGCTTCAACCTATGATAAAGTGGTTTCCATGGAAATGAAATAGTGTTATGACCAGAATCTTGTGAAAAGGCAAAGGGATCACCCTGGCGACATTCTGTCGAAGAAAGATTTTGTATGTCTCTTATCGAAGGTAAGGGACCTATTTAACTCCTTGTCTGATAGAAAAGTCATTCAAACCAATTGGAATCTTTGATCTGGTTTCAATGAGAGTAAACCCGTCCGTAATTGACCATGGCAAGTTTGTACCTGCCAAGTTGAGATGCTATGCACAAATGGAAAAGGAACAAGAGAAAAGGGTAGACACATGTAAAGTCACAACCACCGTCAACAATGAACTAGAAAATATTACCGTTTCTGTTACAGTTAGTCCAAGGAAGTTGTTTGTCAACCAATCAAAAACTTTTAAAGAGATTTTTCTTGACCCAATCAAGCAGCCCGACCTACCATCAGTTCAGGAATAGAAAATTGTAAGAAAATGCAAGAGAGGTTCTAGAGAGAAAATGCAAAACGGAAGAAAAAGAACATCTAGAGGTGCTTGAGAGGAAAAAAAAAATCTGAAAGCAAAAGGCAAAGCGAAAAAGAAAAGCTCAGATGGGAAGGGTGTGAAATAGAAAAAAAATTCTTCCTAAGAGACAAGCAAATAGAGACCCGAGTGATAGCAAATCAGACATCAGCCTTGAACTTACCTCCGATGAGTATAATTGGAGTATTTCAGATACTATTCAAGAAAGTGACAGTGATGAAAAGGAGACACCCAGTAAGTAAAAGATTGTTCCCAAGCTAAATGAGTACTATGCAGTCAGATACGATGCCAGGAATAACAAACAAGGCTGGTACATCAGAAGGGTTCTAGACTTTCCTGATGAGGGGAAATTTAAGCTCAAGTTCCTTCACTACTTGAGCCTTGCTACTTACTCATTCAATTGGCCGAAGAAAGACGAAATTGATGCTGTGGATGACAAATACATTTTTCACGACCAGTCAAGTTAGTGGGAACCAGACCATTTAAAATACCCCAAATCCGTCAGGTTATTGTGTTATACAAGGCAGTAACTTGCAGGCATTAGTAGATCTTTGTTTTGTGCTTATAGACGTAAGCTAAAACCTATGAGTCACTTTTTGTATCTGAAGTCAAACATAATTTGTATGATTTTTTTTTTTTTTTTTAATAGAAGCAACCATTTACACTCAGTAATTCGTGCACCCTGGGTAAGATACTTGTAACGTTTATCTGTTGGGTAAGTTCACACTGTTCTGAGCTAACCTACAGTGGCAGAAAAAAGGGTAGTCTGGCCTTTTGATGCCAGTCAGTTTGACATAAGAATTGTTGGCTTACAAACTTATAGTGATTCCTCGATTCCCTTTAAGATGATGAAGTCATATGATTTTTGACATATTTTTGAAAAAAGTTAGTAGGGTATGTCACACTTCCCCCAAAGCTGGGGTAAGTCCAACATAGAAGACTGCACCAAATGCAAGACCTGGTAATGGGTTACACCCACAGTATATGGGAAAACAAAAAAGTGCATAGTGTGGGGAACTGCTGTAAAAAAGGTCAATAAAAGATGATATGAGATACTCTTTAAGCGTCAATTTAACAGAAAAAACATGTTATGGTGTCAGAATCACCCTAGTTTGTTCTTAATATCCTTAATTTTTATTTCAGTAAAGAAAAACGAAGAAAATATTCTACTTGTATTTATAGTTCTATAGATCTCTTTCAGGGATTTTTGAAAATTTCTAGCCCTTGTGATGTGTTTATTTCATCTTTAGCCTGAGATTGAGGTTATTTCTTGTAATATTTTTATTCATTTTACATAAATCGTCCGGGTCTGACATCCACCCGCTACTCTAGTTAAATCTCCAAGCTATATTTGTAAAAATATAGTTTTTTAAGAAAGGGTGGGGGGGGGCTAAACCTCATTCTCAGTCATTTTTAACCTCATCAAAACAAGTAAAGAACAAAATATGCAGCTTTCTTGTAAAAAATTGTATCTGTTTTCTAACCACATATGATTCTTAAAAGACCCAAGACCTTTCAATTTTCTGAAGAACGAGTTCTATCTTGAATTTCTACGACCACCTCTTCTCTACGAAGAGGTAGGAAGAAGAAAAAAACAATGCTTAGATGCCATTTCATTTTTTTATAAAAGCATCCCAAATCGAGGGATTCCAGGGGTACCCCATTCGTCCCTTAAAAGCTTTGTTGCTTTCAAACCTTCTTCTCTGTTCGAGAATGCTCTTGAAAATTTGTTTTTTACTATTATTAAGGATAAATAATTCCTACCATAAATTGTCGCATTCTTAGTAAACATCACTCACGCCTATCAATTTAGAAAACTTCACATAGAAAAAAAAGTAAAGTTCAACTTACACTTAGTGAGTAGCTAATAGAAAGGCCAACTAATCCTGCACTAAGCCCATTAGATCTGCTAAGAACAGCAAAGAGCGAGGCAAAGAACACAACTAAGTTTCCAATTGTTTCTAATCTAACAGAGAGCCATCTATTTGCCATTATGCTTGGATAGTAGCACGTCTGATTTGTATCTACGCGAGCTTCAGATTCCTTTATAAAGCGATTCGTTTGAAAATAAGCACGTATGACTGGAGCTCCTGAAAAAAGTCATCTGTATTTTAGTGAAGGTTTTATTATCATACCAATGTAATGTCTACTGTAACTGAAAAACTTCCATTTAAACAGGAATAAATTTAAACTGTCAATGGATTAAAGGTACAAGAACAATTTTGCTCTTGTGTTCCCGCCTCCCATGTCTCCCCAACCTCCCTACCTCTCTTAGTCTCTCTACCTCCTGTAAATAATTACGCCTCTTCAAATATGACGGTTCAATTAAAATAAAGACATTTTTTGACTCCCAACTCATTTTCAAAACAATCACTTAAATACATCCATCTGTATTGGACATCAAGACGAAGAAAAATCAGCTATGTATATTTTCACTCGGTCCTTGGCACTGGTACACCCAGAAGGCTTGCATTTACACGGTTCTCATTGTTGCATATCTTCTAACTGAGAATTTCATTTTTTTTTTAGCATTTTCAATTGTCGCAAGTCTCTTTCAGCCACAGACTTCGTTTTGCTTCATTTTCGTTTGCACTATGCTGTGCAGCAAAGTTGTTGTCTTTGTTGTTTGTTTTTGTCGCATTGCTTTAAAGTGCTCTTGGGATTGAGATTAACTAAGTATCATCACTTTCTGAAGCACTTCTTCCACTCCTTTTGCTTTAGCTGTTCAGATTGGACTTGTCAAGTTGGACGGCCCATGTGGTTTCTTCAACTGGTACTTTTTTCTTTTAGTCGTCTTCTAGGCATATTTCAAATTATCAAATTCAACAAATTAAGCAATTCAAAACTGACTAAAAAGATGGTAATTTTCTTTGTATTTCTTTATGTTTTAGTTGATTTACGCTTAATCAAGTTTAATTCCGAATGATCTACTAGAATAAATTCTTTTGCACTTTCTCCAAAGTTATCCTGATTTGTACAAATTATTAATTGTAAAACAATATATAACAATGGTTTACAATTGTTTGTTTTAATTTTTTAATATATTGTTTACAAAACAGCCAGTGCCAGATGGGAACTGTACATCATAAAGGATTCTTTAACAGCTCATCTGAAAGCTAATGCTTACATCTATTTGCTTTGTGTACGTTTGTTGTGGTAATGACATTACAAAGTTGCATATGGGACTTGTTGTTGTTGTTTCTGGAGTGAATAGGAATAGAAGCATAAACAGTGTACTATTTTTTAGATCTCTGCAGTCAAAATTCCTTAGCCAGACGCTTACAATATCCTCATTTAATATTCTCCCTTCCAGTCACCCTAGTAAGTGAAAATGAGAAAACAAATTTTATAAAATATACCTGTTGAAAAAAAATGTGGTCTCGAATTCATAAATGATTCAGGAATGATAAATACCGAAGCCTAACAGCATAAACTATTTACTAAAATACATTTTGGGACTTTCTAGGAATAGCTCGAAACCCGAATGTGTCTCTTTGTTTTTCTCCGATAATATCAGGACATTGAAACATTGTAGGGCGTTGAAATGGCTAGCTACACAAAGCTTTTAGAATTAGGGTATTATTTCCCCCATCCCATCAGGCATCAACTGATCACAAGTTTTGGCATCACACAGCCAGCTTTGCCTGAAGGTTCTGAATAACAAAGACTACTGATTTGTCATTTACAGGTTTTGACCTTGAAGCTTGAGAAGTTTGAAAACTTCTCTTCAATTTTTTATTACTATTTGGTATTCCTATAAAAGGGACTATTTTGAAATAGAATTTCAGCTTGATAAAAAGGAAGAAATTTCTTATTCTAGAGGGGACTTGAAAATTTTTGATAATTTCCAAAAAAATTTTCCTCTGGTTTGTTTGAAATTTTAATGTAATGTAGCCTTTAATATGGAAGTGTCTGTCCCAACCCGTCCAAAAAGCGCTTACTCCTAGAAATGCAAGAAAAAACCTGCAAGAGGTCAGCAGCGTTCAGCTATGTGTGCTATAGTTTTTGTCCTATATATCTCCCTCAGTTAGTTGCTTTTAGGTATGTGTCGACGATAGGCTATTATGTGTTGAAATTTGGCCTTTTGGTTATTCCCACCCATCCATACCACTACTTCCCTCTTTTTTCCTTCTATATTTTAGAGATCATAAGTTGCATGAATAAATAAGTAAATAAAATTGTAAATAAGTTGCAAAAATAAGTAAGAAAATTTGCAAGTCAACGTTCTTTCTGAATACAACAGTTATTGCCAGTAAAATAATCCATTTAAAACCCTTAAAGTTACGCTAAAACTGTATTAGCAATTTCTCTAGACTAGAGCTTTTTTTGTGATTCATCTGAAGTTTCTAGACAATATGTCGTCTACTTTAGTAATAGTTTGAACAAAAATAATTTTAAATATACAGTTCATTCTTTGAAGGAGAGGGGGAGCATAGAGAAAGACCTAGGTTGAGACGAGACTTTTAACTCAAGATACAGCTCATTATGTCTGCAGAATTCTCTGACTGTTGACTGCTAGAAATGACCTGAATAAAAGAGAAAAAAATCAGTTAAAAGTGATGAGTGACATTAAAACTAAAAGCAAACAAAAATAATCTCATAGATAAGAAGGGTTAAAAATTTCTCCTTAAAACCTCCTTAATTCAGAGCTCTTTATGCCAAATATATGAGTCCTAATATAAGAAAAACAAGCTTTTTCAGTTAAAAGTGAAGAGGAACATTAAAACTAAACACAAAAAGGAAAAATTACATATATAAGAGGGCTACCATCCCCTCAAACTCCAGTTTTCAATCAGAATTTCCACAATAAAAAGGGAGCTTTTGATCCTCAGTACCCAAACTGCAAGCTTCATCCTATACTAAGCCATGCATATACGTTCTTCTTAATAAAAGGAGGTCTGAGTATCTTTTAAAATTCATTGAATTACTCTGAAGCTCTTCTGATACGATTTTCAAAAAAGGACCTTTAACAGTTTTCGAGGCTTAGATAACCCCCTCCTCACAAGATAAGCTATTGGCCAACACCTTAATAAATAGCGTGTAACTATTCGATGCTTTGCAGCCTCTAGTTCTATTGAATAGAAGATCTATGATAACGGTATAATTTTTATGGGCTTCATGCGACACAATGGTACATCACCAGCCAGAACAACATCTGTGACTAAAAGTTTCTACAAAACTTCTTTCAATAATTCAAGAAGCTTCTGCTCGTTAGCATTTGGGTGCTGTTCAGGGCTGAATAGCCTACATATTTTACATGAGAAAAATAGAATGCGGCACTTTCCTGTGGCAAGAGCTCTTTTTCAGCTTAAAAAAGATAGGGCCTACTAGTTCTTAAGAGCCCTCTTTCAATAATATACGACTACTGATTTTATACAACCATTTCTATGAAATAAATACGTACAGGCTACCATTCCTCTCTGGAAAAATATAAAATGTCATAATTTGAGTTTTTAGTTTTCGTACATCTAGTATGACATTCTATAATTGTCATTTTCTGGGTTATTTTAAACTCTCTTCAACAAAGGCCGTTCAAATTTTTCCTTGATAATAACTTTTTAAGGACAACTTTAAACTTAATAAATCTTACACATTTAGAATAAATATACACGATAGATTTCGTTGTTGCGTATTTTGTAATCAAGCCTTCATTTCATAGAGTTTTAGTTTCTATTAACTAGGTGGTTGCCTACATACGGAATCTTTCTGCAACTGTCTCATCCTTGACTCTCGGAAAAATCAGAGAAGGTACCACTCCTTCGTTCAATACTGGGTTTTTATAGTCAAGTTTGCTATTTCTACAACAATTCTTCGCAAAAAAAAGTATTTGAAAGATTACATTCGCTGAAATATTTCTCAGGAGAAGGGGGGGGGGGAGTGACATACAAAAATGAATAGTAGGATCATTATTTTTAATATTTTCAGGGTAGATTTTTCGCACAATTTTGTTTTATATGAATGTCCCCAATAGGACGCTGGAGCAGTGGACCAAAGGGTAATGTCTGTCCACCCCCTACTGTAGGTAAGAAAATACTAAAAAAGCGTACCAACAGGAAAAATCAGAGGAATTCCTTTCCAAATCTTGGTAAAATGAAGCTCATGATAGAAATTTTCCTCACTTTTACGGAAATTTTCTAACAGCCCTCTTGAACCACCTCACCTCCAAGCTTCTACTTTTGTTTCGGTAAGTAAAGAAATGTAACTTTTTATATTGCACAGGAAAATTTTGTGTTTTAGAAGGAGCTATTACCTTAGAGTAACCATTTTAGTGTAATTCCAGAAATATTCTCGGAAATAAAAAGAGATTAAAGATTACTTTGTATCCCCTGCCTCGTCCTCATACATCGTTCTATAGTTATCTAAACGCTAACTAATATTTACACATTTTGGTATAAAATGGTTTTTTTGACGCCTACTCAGTGATCCACCACCCCTCCTCTATTATAGCTGGTGTGCAATAGCACATCACCGTATATAACTTTAACAAGCCTTAAATCAATCGACTTAGTTGAATGAAGCCTTAAAATAATTGTATGCATTAGCTGTTAATTTTATACGGACTGGGCACATCCTTAGGAGCAAATGCGCCACCACGTGACGCTATCGGCCTGGCACTACATCGCGGCACTACGATTGAATAGTTTGAATTGAATTCAATCCATTTTAAGTAAAACTGAAAAATGTTTAATGACTATGAGCGTTTTGAGTCTCGGCTGCTACTCAACTATTAGCTCATATTTTAACAGTTTTCTGTACCTTAAACAATTTTTCTGATAAGCATAAGGTCCTTATTGTGTCTCCCACCTTACCTGAAATTGTTTCTCCGAAATGAGAATAGATAGGAGATCTTGTTACAGATTCTAATCGCTTAAGCTGCCGTGATGTGGAGACGTAAACAAGTTGCATGAAATAGTAAAGTACACCAATTGGTATTATGACGGCTATGAAGATTGGAGTGCTGTAACTAATCACAACAAGTGTGCCAATTACCTAGAATATTAATAAGAATAAAATTTGTGTTTTCGTATAATTTTGATTTATTGAAAATTGAATTATTAATTCGTATCAACATAGTTTTTAGATAAAAAAGAAAAAAAAAAATACTAAGCATGGTTCGTATTTTGTTACCGTTAAAGAAAAATACAAAAACCGTAAGAGCGCAAAAAAGACTAACCATAGCACAAAAAAATGAGTAAAATATAAAATAAAAAAACAAAAAAGGACTAATAAAAGATTGTAAAAAAAGGAGCTAAAGAATAGAACATTTAATGCTTTTGGATATGGCTCAATCTTTAGACTTGATCTCGTACTGGTTGGTTAGCATCTCGTCCTGCTTGGCACCATAGAAAAATACTGCGGTGGCTTTATTTTGTAACAGTGAAGTTAAAAATAAATCGGAAATTTCGGTAATCTCCATGTTTCTAGTATCAAATTCCTCGATAGATTTGAAAATTAAAAGAATACAAATATTCAACAAATCTATTTGATCCCTCGAATATACCGATTTGGATCTAGCTCTACATTCAGTTTGTATTATATTTCCCCTAATTTAAAGTCTATTAAAATTACTTAAAATACCAAATCATCAATATAAACAATTTTGCCTGCTGGATCTATCGATATTCTCTTTTTACCCGACAACCACTATTTTAATAGATGTTTATTTTGGTTCTTTCAAAAGTACGAAGTTTCTAGGGTAATGTTAGGAAAACCTTAATTAAACCACTGTATAAGAAAGGTGACAAAAGTGAGTGTCGTAATTATCGAGGCATTAGTCTGGTCTCTGTAGGTAGCAAATTACTTAGCAATATGATACTTTTTTGACTGAGAGATGCAGTAGATAAAGTTATAAGAGAATAATAGTACGGTTTTAAAAAAGGTAGTGGATGTTTCGACCAAATTTTCACTCTTAGGTTAATAATTGAGAAAGAGATTCGTTGTCAAACACCTTTGGTCCTCAGTTTTATCGATTATGAGCAAGCTTTCGGTTCTGTTGATAGAAAAGCGTTAGCACAGATCTTATCCTTATATGGTATAAATAAAAAAAAAAGTTTTTTTAAAATGAAAGTAAGGAGCAACATTAAAACTTAAAACGAACAGAAATTACTCTGTATATAAAAGGGGTTTTTCCTCCTCAACGCCTCGCTCTTTACGCTAAAGTTTGACTCTATCTCTTAACTATATATTTTACGACAGTAAGAAACTTTAGCGTAAAGAGCGGCGCGTTAAGGAGGAAAAGCCCCTTTCATATATGGAGTAATTTCTGTTCGTTTTAAGTTTTAATGTTGCTTAAGTATTACCTTCTCTTTCTCTACACTGTGATGTTATGCTGCACAGGATTCCAATGACAAATGCCAGACTTTTGGAAGTCTAATATTTAACCAATGGTTTATTGCAATTTCTTTTTCTTTAGCGAGACTCTATTTCCTAGCAGAATCAAAAACTTATAGTTCACGGTTTCAAAGTTATTAGAAAATTATTCAATAATTCGACTTATAGATGGTATATTGGCCCCTTATCTTGGTAAAAGCAATGTCGGGAAATAAAATGCATAATGAAAAAAAAAACAAGAAAAACTCAAACTAAGTTGAATGTACAGAGTTACCCCTCATTTCAAATAGAAAAATGGCACAAAATAAAAAACAGAATTTCATGCAAAAACAAAGTCTTATTAAGGGCAGTTTTGTCTTTGATCTATACTTCAACAGTTGCCTGGTTACAAATTTCTACACATTCTCTGGTTGTGAGTCCAAGTCAAATTTTTGAAGCAACTCATTTAAGGTACATAGAAACTAAAATATTTTGCATAACTAAGTTAAAATGTGTGATCACTTCAGATGAGACGGAAAAGTCAGAAGGTGTATCCTTGGTTCTATGGAAGAGAAAGAGGTTGGGTGCTATGCACATTAATTGGTGGAACTCCAGGGTCTTTGTGCTTGGGAATTTTCTAATCAGTAGTTACATTACGAAAGCTATACCAATCGATTTTAAGATCTTGAAATATCGATTTACGCTCAACTTCCGTGTACTCTTGTGAATCGTACAGTATGATTTTATATCCTCTTTACAATAGGATAAGTAATCCTTACTAGGATACTATTTAATATACTTTATGTGCTCTGTATTAGTTAGTTTAATTGAAATCTTTCTAAGCTATTTCCAAAAGCTCTTTCCAATCGAATTAAGTTCTTGAAATATGGATTTACGATTAACTTTCATATTCTCTATTGAATTGTACAGTATGATTTTATATCTTCTTTACAATAAGATAAGTAATTCTTAATAAGATACTATTTAATATACTTTATATGCTCTGCATTAGTTAGTTGAATTGAAATCTTTCTAAACTCTTTCCAAAAGCTCTGTCCAATCGATTTTAAGTTCTTGAACTATCAATTTACACCCAACTTTCGTATACTCTTTCGAATCATGTAGTAGGATTTTTAACTCTTTACAACTCTTTTTGGGACTCGGGTCAGTGGCGTGACTCTGTAAGCTTAGCTAGAGTCGACCCATCTCTAAATGGGTACCTGGAGAAATCTGGGGAAGGTAAACAGGAAGGTTGGGCGAAAGCACAGGATGGTTGGCCCTCAGCATCCCATTGTACTTCCTGGCTGAAGGGCCAAGAAACGGAGATCAGCATCACCGGTAGGGACTGTAAAGTCTAATCTTTTTATGCTCTTTCCAAAATAAAACACGGACAGCTTATCTTGCATTTTAAGGGACGTATGTACCTAAGTTAACAGCCTCCATTCTAAAAGAAAAAAAATTCTTTCTAAAAAAAAAAAAAAATCAAATTGTCAAACAGTTTGCGGTAACGAAATAAAAGTCAGAATTGACATGGCTCAATAGCAATCAAAACTCTAAAAAACAGAATTTTGATATCAGTAGATATATCAAAAGTATTGATTTATTATACTGATCCCAAATATATCAGATTAATTAATTTTAGTGCCGCTTATAGCTAGAATGTTTTTCCAATTCTTTAATAATGACTCATGAAACACAAGGGTCGTTATATAAGAACTACAAGAAGGTTTTTTAATGTACTAATCTACTTGAACGCAAAGAATGGGGTATTGAGGAGGGAGCAACCCCATTATATACGCAATAATTTTCTCTCGTCTTGAGTTTTAATGGTGGTCCTTACCTTCAGTTGAGAAAAACTTGTTTTTTATTTAACTCATAAGAAGAAATAAACTGAAAATATTATTGTTTTTTTTCTAATGAAATCTATCTCTTTTTAAAATGTAAAAAAATCCTTGTTTGCTGTGGCTTCAGCCAAAATTTTGGTTTAAAGCAAAGACAGTTTGACGTAACAAACTGTAAGTAAGGAACCACATGGGCTAATAATAATATTACAGAAACTGCTAAAACACACTGAAGCAATAAACCCCCTGAGGCCGACACAGAGACGCACACTCCTCCTCAATCCAATATCTATTCGGAGCCTCCCTCTTTACTAACTCCCAAGAAGTTCCCATTTCCCTCAAATGTTTCCTTATGAAATCACCCCACACCAGACGGGGAATTCTTTTCGTTTGGCCTTAGTAGGTTGGCCGACGAGGTCAATCTTTGAAATTTTGTCATCTTATTCTTTCTCTAGTAATAGCCCTAAAAAGTGGGATTGAGCCACATTATTCGTACAGCTTACTGTTTGAGATATGGTCAGTCAGTCGGGCACCCAAACTATTTTTCGGCAATTTCTACGGAAAACCTCTATTGACTCCTCCTCTGCCTTTTGGTGCGACAGAATTTCAGATCCACGTTTGACCACTGTCATGACTGCAGCTTCTAATATTCCAATTTGGTTTGAGGACTTATTTTCCTATTCTTCTAATAATTTTTCAAGGGTGAGAAAACACACTAGGCCATGCCTATTGTGCTTTAAATACCTAAATTGCAGCGACAATCTTCACTAATAATACTACCTAGGTAAGCGAAGCTGTCCACTTCATCGATCTTCTCGTTACCAAATATCACTACAGTAATTGACCTTTGCTTATATATATTATTTATCATAGCGACTTAGTCTTCTTCTTGACATTAATTTTCAAACATATACTTGCCCCATGAACTCACAAAACCTCCCAAAGTGCATTCATTTTGCTAACGTTTCATCTAGGGGGCTTAAATCATACCCCTAACCTAAGCCTAGGAGTAACAGAACACTAAATGAACTCCAATAGTAACTGAAACTTTACAAAAGAGGTACGTCAGAACTCCAAGGGATAAGTTAAAGCATCAAAAGAGTATCCCTTTTATGCCAATTTCATATATATATAATTTGTTGAGTTCGAAATTGCCAGTCAAAAGTTGCGAGCATGATGATATCTGCCTGAGTTTCAAAAAGTAGGTAAACACCCAAAAAAGCAAGTCGTCTTGATAAAAATCACACTATCATTTCAGCATCTCAGAGAACCAGGCTATAAGCTTTTGAACACTTTTTTGCATTTATATTTATTTTTGTTTTTCCAGGGGTGATCGTATAAAACAAAGAGTGTTAGAAAATCGGTTGAGAAATCATTTGAACGGAAAATAAAAATTAAAAGTTTGGCCTACCTAAGTAGCCAATAAGATTGAGACACAGGAAAATATTTTTTTCTGCTATTTTGTGGAACCAATTTAAGATTTTGCCCTCATAGAGGGCCATATTGCTACCGATCGAAAATCTTGAGATAGCCAATCGATTTAAGAGCATCAAAATAATGTATGTTTAGTTTCTTTGTTGCAGATGTGGTAATAATGCACGGTGGGACATTTGTTCCGAAAAAGTCACATAGTCTGCGAAGTTAAGTCAGCTAACAAAAATTAAGAGCCTGAGAAAATATGTCTTATTTTTCAAAAAAGAGGGACAGCAGCCCAAAAAGGGGGAGTGAATTTGATGACAATAACGCCACTGAATTCAGCATATAAGATTGTGAAAGATTGTGAATTACAAATTACAAAAGATTGTGAACGAGCTCTTGATTCGGCCGATAGAAGATCTTTAGCGAAGGTCCTATTCTTGAATAGTCTACCATGAAACTATATTAAAGGAATCAGGGTTGTGTATAAGAACAACAAAACTGTGGTTAAAGCAATAAAAAAGGTCAGAAGCTGGTTTCGTATTAAATTTGGAATTCAGCTGGGTTGCATGTCATCCCCACTTATATGTATAATTTTGATGGACTTTATCCTAAGTATCACAACAAAGGCTATAGGAGAGCATGGAAACAAATAGAAAAGTAAACCCCAACTAAACTTAGATTATGCTGATTAATTGAGCGTCTTAAAGGAAAATGTTAGCAAAATGAATGACGCTCTTGAGGTTTTTTAGAGTTCAGGGCTGTGAAAATTAATGCTAAGAAGAACAATTCATTGAGACTAGGAATAATTGAAGGTAAAGGGGTGATGCCGGGTAACGAAAAGATCAATCAATTAGATAGATTCACTTACACGTGCAGTACTGCTAGTCAAGATATTCGATTCACTGAAGACATTAAAATGACCAAGGCCCAGGGTGTTTTTTCACGGTTGAAAAAAGCTTGGAAGATTAGGAAAATAAGTCTGCGAACCACAATTAATATATTGGAAGTTACAGTGATGACAATGGTGAATAATGGCTCAGATACATGGGTGTTCCAAAATACAGAGGAGGATACGTTAGATATTTTCCAGAGAAATTGCCTGCGGATTATTTTGGGTACCCGTTTGACAGACTGTATTTGAAACAGTAGGAAGTACGAAAAATTTGGTTCTATTCTACTTTCCAAGGCTTAAATGAGAGAAAAGTTGAGATGACTAGGACACGTTTGCAAATAAAGGCTGTTTTAGCGAAAATCCTCCTTTTTGGTCATCCATCTAGAGCCAAACGAAAAGCAGTTGGTCTCCAAATTGGATGAAAGGAGGTCATTGAAAAAAAAAATTGAAGGAAATTGGAGCTTTTTGGGATTGTGTAAAGAGGGAAGCTTTGCATAGATTGGGATGGAGGTAAGACTGCGCAGTTGTGTTGGTCTCAGGTGGCTTGGTGCTGCAGTGAATTCTTAAAAGTAGCAGTAGCACTCATCAATTATAATCGGAACTCTAAATCGATTACAGCAAGTATAATAACATTTTTTTTTTATGCTGAACATAAGTATGTAACAAGTATTTCTTCTCAAGTTACCCGTTCAAAGCTAATAGCATATATATATTTGCATAATTCTAAAAACAGAAAATAAAGTCCCCCAAAAATGGATACCACCGTGATTGAGACTGTGCAATTTAGTCCAAAATTTATAAGAAACATAGGCTAAATGTACTATGTGAAAAATATGAGAGTTTTCTTTTTAAATTGAAATAACTATACTTAATTGCCAAAAAAAAACACGCTAAATGAGCTCTTTATCTTGAAGTATTGCTGTGCAAAGGAGTAAGTTTCAATTTAAGGGGTCCAGTTTGACGGCACCCCTCCTCGTAGCTAGGGGATCGCTATACAGGAAAACTTATATAAATTATAATAAAAACGAGGCTTTTTTCAAATGAATGTAAAGACCGTTATTAAAACTTAAAATAAACATATATTATTCAAAATATCAGGGGGCTGCTTCCTACTGATTCCTCTATTCTTTGCGCCAAAGTTGTACTTTCTGTCCCAATAGCTTAAGAACGGGTGTTAAAACACAAGGGCCATTTAATTAGAATAAGAACATTTATGTTAAAGCACAAGGGCGGTAGAATTTGAATAGAAAGCATTGATTAAGCACTATAAAATTTTGGCGTACAGGGTGGGGGATTGAGGGAGAAGCTGCCCCCCCCCCCGATATTTTGAAAAATTATCTTTGTTTTCAAGTCTTAATGTCGTTCTTTGCTTTCAATTTTTTTTTTATTGAATCAAAATATTGCCTCTCGCAAATTTCCCCTTTTGTCAACATTTGTCTATTCACGATAAAGCTTAAGGAAATGAATGGTTTCAAAGATATTTAAGCTGAAGGAAAAGAGCAATCACCTTTGATTTAATCCAAAATTGATTCTGCTTAGAACAATTTCTAGCTAAAGTGGGGGTACTTTTGTCTATTAAGAATTACTCCAGTCGTCGAAAATAAGTTTTTTTTTACTCTTATTGATTAATGAAAATATACAAAACAATATTACTTACCGCTAGAAACATCGTAATTCCCATCCGCAAAGACATGGGGATAAGATTATCGACGACATCTACATCTTTCGAAAATCGATTTACAATTCTTCCCAGTGGTGTTGTATCAAAAAACGACATGGGAGATTTCATAAGCCTTGCCAGCATAGTATTATGTAGAAACCGGGAGGCCCTAATAGTCCCAAGGGCAAATGTCACACTAGCTGTATATGAAAAAAGTCCTGAAAAAAACATCTACATTATAAAAAAGGCAAAGTGAAAGTAAAAGCTAAAGATAAAAATAAAATAGCAATCCTACAAATAATTATTTTTTTTTAGAAAGCACATTTGACAGTATGAAATCCATCATTAATGTTCCATATCATTAGATATCAGTAAGTGTAGGTAACTAGGTTTTATTCATCAACTGAGTATTTTCTTAGAAAGATCTACATGTTTCTTTAAAAAAATACCCTCCAATAGGACTACTGGGAAACAGCTCCAGATAGACATGTAGAGCTGATAATGTCTGTTTACTCAGTCAAAAATTAATGAAATTGTTTTATATTCATTGTGTTTCAAGTTGCATGGGTTTGTACATGATCCTTGTAGCTAAATGTTAGTCCACTTACTTGCATCTAATCGCTTTGAACATTCTTCGCTTAAGCTTAAGTCATGTGATAAATATACCGTTGATTTTAATTTCCAAAAAAGAAGGCTATTTTGGCTTTCATTTCTTAGTAGTGAATAATATCAATTTCTTAATTCAATTACCATTACCTACGTGACCACTAGCTTGATATGCACAAATCATCCGAAAATACAATAGTTTCTAAAACTACCCGTGACATTCATAGAAAGGGTGTAAGGGTTTTTTTTATGTCCTTTATCTAGATTTAACTGAAAACTACTTTTCATTTTTAGAGCAGGCGCAAATTTATATTTAAATCCCTGGGATACATTGATAATCTTTAATTTAAAAATTTTTGCTATCGCCTTGAAAAATATACATCCTTCATCGTAATTCTCATAAATACTAACATTGATAACTAGAAGTATAATATGTAAGAAAGAGGTAAAAGGGACGCCCCCATTTCTTCCTCAAAATTGTTCGCCAATTAGAAAATTTTGTCTATGAAACTGTAGGGCAAAGAACCAAAAATCTCCTAATGTATACATGAGTTTACTGCAGTTTTAGTGAGACATCGAACTCGGTAATTAAAAGAGTGACTAAAATGATCGATCGGACAATAAAATCTAGTGTTCATCTCTCAAAATATTAAAGGTATTGATGCATCTACTGATGATCCACATTATATATCATCAGAGGGGTTTTTGGAATATATCAATAAAAAAAAATCCGAGATAGAAGTTTTTCAAAGAAAAATAAAGGCAATAATAAACTTTAGATCAGCAGAAATAAATTCTTAGCATAATTAAAGCTCAAAATAACCAGAAATCAAACGGTTCAAAGTAGCGAACTGTAAGTAAGGAGCGACCTGGCTCAATAGTAACAAAAACATAAAAAACAGAATTTTGATGCCAATAGATATATAAAAAAATTGTATTTTTGTATTGATTTCAAATACATAAGTTTCATCAAGTTTAATGTTACCCACCAAAAGTTACTGTCCTGATAACATTTGCCTTATTTTTGAAAAAGGGGGAAACACCCCCTAAAATTCATTGAATCTTAGTAAAAGTCACACAATCAGATTCAGGCTATGAGATAGCCCTACTGTAAAGGTTTCAAACTCCAAGCTGCAAAAATGTGAATTTTGTATTTTTTGACAGAAGAAAGATCACGGGTGTGTGTATGTTTTTGTTTTTTTCCAGGAGTGATCGCATCGACAAAATGGTTCTAGAATATCGCGAAAGGGCTCAAAGTATCGTTTTGAATTTGAATTACTATTATAATTTATATCTGCTGGTCTTACGTTTAATGTGACTCTACTTTTTTTTGAAATACTTCTTTTTCAGAATTTTATTTATTTAATAAAAAAAATAAGCGTAGTGCTCCGACACGTATGGTACTCACAAAGATTTTTTTGAATAATTATATCTAATGGGTTACATTTGCCAAAACAGCAAACAAGGCCCCGTTATATGAACATTACAGACTAAAATAACAAATAGACGGTGAAACCTTATAGCGACAAATATATCAACCCCTTTCTCCCCGTTTACAAACCAGTTTCATACCACCCTATTCTAGCATTAAATCTTAGTTACCTTGTCCAAAACCCAACGCTCCATAGATTCCCAAAAAAAGATTAGTCTCAGCAGATTCCATTGGAATTTCTTGGTCTGGATTTTCAGGGTCGATCTCGTACGAATTTGACCAGGCAGAGAGCCAGATTCCAGCTCCAACTGAGCATGCTTGGTAAATGGCAAAAAGTGAAAATACAGTAAGAGTAAGCCATATGCCAATCGACTTCATATAATGGATGTACACTGCCATTTTGACCTGTGAAGACAAAGTAAGAAACTAGAAAAAACTCTGCAATCTTAAAACTAATGGGTGACTAAAGTTAGAAAACAAATTTTTGTTGCCATTAAAAAGAAAGAGAGGACGCGGGGTGTGAGAGGGGGAGTTAGACTTAAATCAAAATAATATGCATAAAGTCTAATTAATTAAAAATTTTGAAACCATATTCAAATGAAAATGTGAGGCAGCAATTGTTCAATGATTTCAAGTTCAAGTTCCATTTATTTCAATAAATAAGCAATAACGAAGAGCGTATTCCCAAGGGCTGATGATGGCCCAAGGGCTATGACCTGTTACTTGGGAAACAATTTGAAATAGATAATGAATAATAATACTGGGCTTATTAGTACTAAGCTACGCCTGAATTTAAATCGATAAGGAATAAGGAATCAAGTCACTGACAGTTCCCACGTATGCGGCGATCTCACCATCACCGGGCAGTCAAAAACAAATTAGAATTTTACTTTCCAAATTTCCAAATATTATTTATTTTCAATATTATTTAATTTCATTGTTAATATTAATATTATTTAATTTCAGTGTTAAAACTGACGCACAGCTGAGGTCAGTGTTACTAACATTTTAAAATCTTTTTCAAGTTGACAAAATAAAGTCTAAAGAAAAGAACTAGTTTTGAAAACAGCTTTCCAGGAGCTTGTCTAAAACATAAAAAAAAAACAAATACCTTCAGTAAACAAAGGGAAAAAATATATACATATATGATAAAAATTTTGCCCGGTTTCAGAGTTAGTCTGACAGAAACCTCTATTCAAGAATTCAAACCCTTGCTAGTCAACCCTCCATCCTAGAAATACTGATATAATATAGCTTAGGCCCCATATGTAAAGATAGAGCTCTGTTCTAGCCCACACGAAGGCTTGGGCATCGGTCTACTCATAAGAAATCCAAAGTATATAAAGGTTGCAAAAAAGAGGGTTTCGGGAATTTGTATTGACTAGCTCCAGTTTCAACAAATAAGATTCGTATGAACCTGGAAAACAACAGGACTTAGATGTGAGAGTATACTTTTCAAACATTTATGAATCTCTAGTAATACACTTCATTTTGTGTTTCCTTTCTTCTATTCTTTCTACTTACGTTTTTGATTCCTAATATTTTATTTATCTAGTCTATGCAGATTATACAGTTTTTATTAGCAGGACTAAAAAGGGGCTTTCTCTTTCTGTTTCGATTCTTACCTCTAGAGATGTATTTACCTCTTAGCCTTAGTATGGCTATCGTTCATTTAATGCATAGTAATAATACTACATCTTTGGTCTACCAATCCTCTCTATCCTTGGTTTCTTCTCTTCTATGGTTAGGAGAAAATATTAGTAAGACAATCTTTCCATGCTCACACCGTTGCTGATTGCAAAAAAAGAAATCCTTTTTAGTTATTCCAGAGTAGTCGCCAACCGAGGCAGTTCATACAGAATCATTTCTAAATTATTATTTGATTTTACTGACAACTCTATCTTTTTTTGTTCGAAATGCTGACGTATTCTTTGTAGAAAATATTTTCAATAAGCCTGATCATATTATTTCCGTTTTTATCTATATATATATATATATATATATATATATATATATATATATATATATATATATATATATATATATATATATATATATATATATATATATATATATATATATATATATATATATATATATATATATATATATATATATATATATATATATATATATATATATATATATATGTATATATATGTATATATATATATATGTATATATGTATATATATATATATATATATATATATATATATATATATATATATATATATATATATATATATATATATATATATATATATATATATATATATATATATACCTCTATGGTTTAGAATTCAAATCTCATATCTTTTTAGAGACTCCTTGACAGGTTTGAACCTTAAGAAGCTTGCTGGAAAACTACCCTACGGTGCTTACAAGTATCTACCCTTTCACAGTACCTTTACCAAATTTTTTCCTTGTTTGAAGTGTTTGTTTCTCTTATTTTTGTTACTCCACTTTTTTTTGTAGTGAGTTAAAGACAGATTATTTATAGTATCTATATTCTACTGGTAACGATATCTGAACAAAGCTTGTTAATTTTGGGCGTGTGGAGGAGGGCAAAAATTTACAGCCATGCAATGAACAGATATAAAAGTTGCAGGCGTACAGGAATGCCAAGAAGATTTAACAGAAAAAATAAAATTGTAGAGTATCTTCGATCATACTTAAAAAGTAGCTTATCAAAGCAACATTTTAAAAGACCTTTTTTTTTACTCAGTTTAATATCCATTAGTGAGACTTTATTGACGTATTTATCTTCGAATCACTATTTATCCTCACCAATTTCTTTTTTATGCTCCTTCAGCTCTCACTCCTGAGTCGTAAAGCTAATTCAACCATAGCTATTACCCTGAAAAAAGTCGACCCCTTAAAATACGCTTGGGGGAGTGTCGAAGTGTTCGAAATGAACTCTAGAACAACCATTTTAGCATTTTATCATGAAAGTTTTAAGCAGACTTTTTAAAGAAGATATTTTTACGAGGGGTCAGCAGCTTCCTCGCTATGTAGGGGCAATTTTTTGTTCAAAAGTGATCGTATTGAACAAATGATCCTAAAATATTGAGAGAAGGCATATTTAAATAGAAATCAAAATTTTAGGAGCCTCTTTTTAGTGACCAAAATATTGGAGAGCAACTAGCCCCGCTTCCACGTCACTTCACCCCAAAGATATCCAATCAAAATTTAGAGACAGTCAGTTGATTCAGCATAGATGAAAGGTCGAATAACTATGACTTTTGGGACGGTAAAACCCCCCAAAGCTCTCGAATGAGGGCTGTAAGATACGTAATTTGCCCATTGTTCACGTACATTATTTGTTATTGGGAATCATACAAAAATTGGGAGGACTTTCTACGGCGGTGGAGGGGTTCCACGCATAGGAATTCAGAGTCGAGGAGAGTTTCTAGGGGAAGATTTTCAATGGAGTTTTAATAAGGGGAGAAGAAAGGGCATTTCCTCGCATGATTTAAAGTACGGTCAGAAATTGAAGGAAAAGAAACCATTCTTCCAACTGAAAGTAAGGAGCAGCATTAGAACCTAAAACGAACAGAAATCATTCTATATGTGGGGGGTTATCGCTTCCTTAACGCTCACTTTTTACACTGGAGTGTGACTTTTTGTCAAAATTCTTTAAGAAAGACTGCTCAAACTCATCAGCCATTGAATTTGAACGAAAAGTATTTTTGAAGAGCCTTAGACTTTAGTATGAAGAACGAGGATTACAGAAGGGCCAGCCACCTCATTTACGGAAAAATTGCTATTTCTTTTAAGTTTTACTGTTGCTCCTTACTTTCACTTGAAAGAACATATTTTCTTATGCAATACAAGTGCTTACAAAATCACTTCCAGTGCTAAGGAACAGTGGCAGAGTGGCAAGAGGGACTTGAAATACATTCGTTTCAATCGACTACTTTCTAACATGTTTGGCGCATTTCAAATTTTTAACTTAATGATATACTCCCCAACTAATTTAAACTGAAGATCTACAACATCATGCAAACTCAAAGTTGGATCCTGTGCAAAATCAAATTTTGTCGAGACGTAAAGATAGCAGTAACAAGAGTAAAGCCAATCAAACAGTTCGTGGTAACGAACTATAGTAAGGAGCGACCCGGCTCAATAGTAATTGAAACTCTAAAAATGGAATTTTGATATCACTAGTTACATCAAAAGAATCACATTTTAATATTGATTTTAAATATATAAGTTTCATCAAGATTAGTTTTACCCATCAAAAGTTACGAGCCTGAGAAAATTTGCCTCATTTTAGAAAATAGGGAGAAACACCCCTTAAAAGTCACCAAATTTTAACGAAAATCACACCATCAGATTCAGAGAACCCTGTTGTAGAAGCTTCAAGCTCCTATTCACAAAAATGTGGCATTTCGCATTTTTTGCCAGAAGACAGATCACGGATGCGTGTTTATTTATTTATTTATTTTTTTTTTGCTTTTTTGTTTGTTATTTTTTTCCCCAGGGGTGATCGTATCGACTCAGTGGTCCTAGAATGTCGCGAGAGGGCTCATTCAAACGGAAATTAAATGTTCTAGTGCCCTATTTAAGTGACCAAAAAATTTGGAGGGCACCTAGGCCCCCTCCTACGCTTATTTTTTCCCAAAGTCACCAGATCATTATTCTGAGATAGCAATTTTATTCACCATAGTCGAAAAACCTAATAACTATGTCTTTGGGGACAACTTATTCCCCCACAGTCCCCGTGGGAGGGGCTGCAAGTTACAAACTTTTACCTGTGATTACATATAGTAATGGCTATCGGGAAGCGTACAGACGTTTTCGGGGGGATTTTTTTTGGTTTGGGGAGGAAGAAGTTGATGGGGGGAGTTACGTGGGAGGATCTTTCCATGGAGGAATTTGTCATGGGGGAAGAGAATTTTAATGAAGGGGGCACACGATTTTCTAGGATTATTTAAAAAAGCAATGAAAAAATAAATATGAAAAGTTTTTTCAACTGAAAGTAAGGAGCATAATTAAAACTTAAAACGACCACGTAAACTTACGGTAAGTTTTAAATTAAAACGTACCACACTCTATGCGCTAAAGTATTTTTAGTAATTTCAACTATATATTCTACGACCTTTGTGATTTAGAGGTCATTCTTAAGGAATTGGGACAAAATTTCAGTTTCAGTGTAAAGAGCATGGTATTGACGACAAATAAGACGAACTTGACGAACAGAAATTACTCGGTATATGAAAAGGGTTTTTCCTCCTCAACGCCCCGCTCTTTAAGCCAAAGTATTTTACTGTTTTAAAAAGTAGAGTTAGGAGAAAATCAAACTTTAGCGTAAACGGCGGGGCGTTGAGGAGGAAAAGCCCTTTTCATATGTGGAGTAATTTTTGTTCGTTTTAAGTGTTAATGTTGCTTCTTACTTTTAGTTAAAAAAACTTTTTTTTTGTTTAATTCCATAAAGAATAATGGTTGTATTTACTTTTGGAAAATGTTGAAGTTTCTTATTTGACACAAAATTTTTGATTTATGACTTGAAATCCAAAAAAAAAAAAAAAAATAGGATTAATGTAGCTATGTTTCCAAGAAGAATGTTTATAGCCTACCTCTGAAGACGAAATAATGACAGAATATTGTCCTTAACCAAAAATTTCTTGGAAGAAATAGAGGAGGAAATTTGAAAACTCTTAGATATCTGAACAAGGTACTAGATAATATATTAATATAAGGCTGTGCAGCCCATTATATAAAGAAAATGGACTACTCACTGATCCTGTCTCAGACTTTTCAGCTTCTATAAGCCTCTCCCCTTTATTTGGTTTTGGCCTCTTTTCAATTTTTGATGATCTTACAGACCCGTTTCTGCTGAAGTTTCCTCCCTTACGAGAGACTGAACCAGTGATGGAACCGTTCTTAAGGCTATGGTCAGATAGATGACTTTGACTTTCAGAGAGAGTTGAGCGCTGGCGGAGTACATGCTGCTTTAATACCTCAGCTCCCAGATTTTCTTCAAGTTCCTTGCGAATTTCAATAACATCTATAATTGGGAAACGTATATAAATTTGAATTAAATTTACGTTAAAAAAAATATATTATCGAGCTGAAAAGGGTGTATCCTGTACTTTTCAAACATTCGTGGTAAAGAGCTAGAAGTAAAAGGCCTTTTACACTACGTTCGTAGTTTCCAATTTTCTATTAATGTTTAAGTTACATTTCGTCACGTACAACTTTAAACGACTTGATCTAAGATAAAATTTCATTTGCATATTATTTTAGCCTAGTCTCCAAACACAATTTTCGCCTCTTTTTATGGCAATCGCCCGTCGGCCAAGTGCCATACAGTGATCACGATTTCCCTCCGTCTGTTGGTCGGTCTGTCGGCCCTGGTTTTTCTAGTTTGGGCACTTCCAGATAAGCCAGGACGATGAAAGTTGGCGGGCGAATCAGGGACCTGACCAGATAAAATTAAAATCAGTCGCTTCCCTGATTCAACCATCTGGGGTTGGGGAGTGGAGGGACGGGTAATTCGGAAAAATTTGAAAAAATAAGGTATTTTTAACTTGCGAACACGTGATCAGACCTTAATGAAATTTGATATTTAGAAGGACCTTGTCTCTCAGAGCTCTTATTTTAAATTCAGACTGGATCTGGTGTCATTGGGGGGAGCTGGAGAGGGAAACCGGAGATATTGGAAAACGCTCAGAGTGGAGAGATCGGGATGAAACTTGGTCGGAAGAGTTACCACGAGTCATAGATACGTGATTGACATAGCCGGACTGAATCTTCCATCTTTAGGGGATTTGGGGCAAAACGAAAAACTTATAAATTGGAAATCTTGGAAAACACTTAAGAGTGGAGAGATCGGTATGAATCTTGATGGGAGGAATAAGCACGAGCTCTAAATACGTGATTGAGGTAATCGGACAAGATCCAATCTCTTTGGGGGAGTTGGGGGGATTTTTAGTGCTTTGGCAAGTTCGAGAATAAGCAAGTCCTAGATACGTAATTGACATGACTGGGCTGGATCTGCTCTCTTTGGGAGAGTTGAGCCATATGAGCTTTTGGCTCTTGTTGTTTTTCGGCTTTTGTCTGTTTGGCTTTTGAACAATGCAAATTTTATTGCTATTTGCAAATCAGCACTATAACTAGTTAAACCTGGGATATAAAGTGATGCCAATGAAGTTGCTTAAAATATGATTTTGAGAGAGTTTAATATAATACTTCCCTTAATAGCAAATTGTATTTTTTTAAGAATAAAAAAACGGTTCTTGGAAAAATTAACAATGAAACGTTGATAAGGTAGCTTTTAATGTTTTTTTTTCTCACTGAAAATGTATAGATATCTTAGATAAATTTTGCCAGAGATAATCGAAATGCTTCAGACAAATATGTTTTATTTCAGATCTTGATAAATTTTAGCTTAATAGCACTAATTTAAGGCTTAACTTTTTTGTTACTTACAAAAACCCAAAAAACAGCCCTCAATCAGGTCTATTTATTTTTTCCGGGCGATATATATATATGTATATGTATATATATGTATATATGTGTATATATATGTATATGTATATGTATATGTATATAGTTTATGTGTATATATATATATATATATATATATATATATATATATATATATATATATATATATATATATATATATATATATATATACATATACTATATACATATACATATACATATATATACACATATATACATATATACATATATATACATATACATATATATATATACATATATATATATATATATATATATATATATATATATATATATATATATATATATATATATATATATATATATATATATATCCCTTGTTTTATTTTGCTCTTGAATTATCAATTTCTCTCTAAAAAATAAGACCGTCAAAACCGGACAAACAAAGTCCCGTAACCTCCCAGTGTCATTAGTCATTAAACATATTCATCCTAAGTAGAGACTGTTTAGAAGGAATTGACGTGTCCAAAATACAATCGGCATTCATTATTAGTATCCTAAACAAAAGTTCAACATCGGTTGTTTTTGATTATTCAAATGTCATAAAAAACTAAATTATGCTAATCAATTTTGCGATTATATAAAATTGTGTGTAGGCTAAGTCAAGTTTATTTACCTGGAATATTTTCATCTTGTTCTTCTTGCGTTAGATGTTCCACTAAGAAATCAGAAAAGTCTCCCTTTTTCGCCAAAAGCTCCTTAAAAGATCCCATTTCGGATATTTGCCCATCCTTTAGCACAATAATTTTATCCGTCTTTGACAGATATGTTATCCCATGAGTGACGAGAATCCGTGTCTAAAATCGGAATATTCAAAATCAAAGTTTTGATAAAAAACATTAATGTATTCTAAGAACCTATAAACAATAATATTACAGAATTTTTAACCACAAATAAAATTATTACAGAATTTAAATATATGGATACTTCATTTGAAACTTACATGCAATTAAAGTGAGCAAGAAGAAAGGGATCTTTACTATTCATTGATGGTTTATGCTACATCTGGAGAGTCCAAGATTTTACTAGTGAAACAGAACAATCAAACAGTTCGTTGTAACGAACTGTAGTAAGGAGCGAACCGGCTCAATACTAATCAAAACTCTAAAAAACGGAATTTTAATACCAATAGTTACATCAAAAGAATCGCATTTCAATGCTAATTTCAAAAATATAAGTTTCATCAAGTTTAGTATTACCCATCAAAAGGTACGAGCCTGAGAAAAATAGGTACGAGCCTAGAATCACAGAACCACACCATCAGATTCACACCATCACACCATCAGATTTAGCGTATCAGAAAACCTTACTGTAGAAGTTTCAAGCTCCTATCAACAAAAAATGTGGAATTTTGTATTTTTTGCCAGAAGGTAGATCACGGATGCTTGTTCATTTGTTTTTTGTTTTCTTTTTCCAGGGGTGATCGTATCGACCCAGTGGTCCTAGAATGTTCTGAGAGGGCTCATTCTAACGGAAATTAAAAGTTCCAGTGCCTTTTTTAAGTGAAAAAAATGGAGGGCACATAGGCCCCTTCCCAGGCTCATTTTCCCCCAAAGTCGTTGGATCAAAATTTTGAGATAGCCATTCTGTTCAGCTTAGTCAAAAACCTAACAAGTATGTCTTTGGGGACGACTTCATCCACCAAAGTCCCCAGGGGAGGGGCTGCAAGGTATAAAATTTGACCATTGTTTTCATATAGTAATGGCTATTATGAAGTGTACAGACGTTTTCAGGGGTATTTTTCACGGTGGTTCCGGTTGTGTCAGGGGGGAGGGGGTTACGTGGGAGGATATTTCATGGAGGAATTATCGTGAGGGAAGATAATTTCTATGGAGAGGGCGCAGGATTTTCTAGCATTATTTACAAAAATAAACAATGAGAAAATAAATAATTTTTTTTCAACTGGAAGTAATGAGCAGCATTAAAACTTAAAACGAACAGAAAATATTACGCATATAAGGGAGTTCGTCTCCTCCAAAATACCTTGCTCTTTCCGCTAAAGTATTTTTAGTAATTTCGGATATTTATTCTACGGCCTTTGTGATTCAGGGTCATTCTTAAAAGAATTGGGACAAAATTCAAGCTCTGGTATAAAGAGCAAGGTATTGACGAGGGGGCGAACCCCTCATATACGTAATAGAAAATACACAAATATAGAAGTTCATTACGTAAGTTAATTCACAAGTTACGTATATTTTTTACTAACAAAAAAGTTCGTAAGAAAATAAAAATTCTTGTTGCATTTTCAAGTAAACAGAAATCGGAAGACAACTATATTCCTCCTCCGCCCCTTTGTTTTATCAAAATCATCCGATCAAAACTATGAGAAAGCTATTTAGCCACAAAAACAACTAGTGTGTAAATTTTGTTTTAATTATTCATGTACGGTGAGCCAAAATCAAAACATGCATTAATTCAACAACGTTCAGAAATTAAATAAAAAAAAAACATTTTTTTAACTTTAAGTAAGGAGCGACATTAAAACTTAAAACGAACAGAAATTGTTCCGTATAGGAAAGAGGTTGTCCCCTCCTCAATACCTCGCTCTGTACGCTAAAGTTTCTTATTGTTTTAAAAAGCAGAGTTGTAACAAAGACTCAAACTGCAGCGTAAAGAGAGTGGCGTAGAGAAGGGGACAACCTCTTTCATATACGGAACAATTTCTGTTCGTTTTAACCTGTAGTTAAAAAAAAATTGTTTTTTATTTAATTACCTAAACAAGCAACAAATTTATTGGCCAATAGTTACTTAGTAATAAATAAATTCTATGAAAGTTTTTTTTTGGAGCATTGAACCATGTTCAAATAATCATACGGAAGATTTTGGTTTGTAAGTGTAACAACTGAAATTTGTTTTTATGTAATTTGTTATTTGTTTTTATTCCGGTGGTGCTATTCTATTTCTTTGATTCTGGTGCAGGGCTTACCTATAAAATAATACTTGGGCATAATTTTTATCTCTATACAACCTATACTACAGGCCTCTGCATTTTTGTGTGTGTTTGAGCCTATTTTTCAACAATGAGAGGAAAATGCATAATAGCTGCATACTCGGAGCTGCTAGAATTCTAAATGCCCAACACATATTAGGAACGAAAATGGAACGAAAAAAAAAAACACATAAAGTATTGACACACTTAGTTTGGGGAACAAAAATCTCTTAATCTTCCCCGATACCCCACTCCTAATAACCAATTAATGAACAGTTTTAAAGTTAATGTATTAACAAGAAGCTTAAATTAATCCCATACGAATGTTATAAAATTCATCATACGTCCATGCACACACCAACACTCACCCAATCAAGCACATGAATTAATTTCTCGTTTAACAACTAATGAGCATATACTCACTTCAAAATCAGTCACTCAATCCATCTCTAGAATACTGGTTACAACAAATAAATTCACAAAGAACCACATAACTTTGGTCAATACCCATGTGAGGGAAAAGACGGGAGGGTGAAAAAAGTGGAAATACCATCCAAGCTGAATTTCAAATTATATTTTAGGGGTGCAGAGGCTAGGTTCAGTCATTTTCATCCCTAAATTAAACCTGTACGAACTATGACTGAATTCTGGTTTTATGACTGAAGTTTTCAAGAACTAATTATTTTCTCATGAAAGTAAAGAGTGAAAGTCAAATTTAAAACGAATAAGGAATACTATAAGGATTAGAGGAGTATCACCTTCCTTATTCTACCTACAAGTTAAATTTATCATCCCAATAGTCTGCAAATGAATACGCTGATCTAGGTTTCTTTACTTTAAAAAGAAAAATTTCAGTTCAAATGTTTGAAAAGCAATACTTAAGTTAATACTTAAGTTTAAGACTATGCTAAAGCGTTTGCTGAGTTTCCTAGACGCGAAGAAGTTTTTTCATCGGCACCAATTTGGTTTTCGGGAGAAGTGCTCAACAGAACACGCATGTAATATGCTTCTTCATTTTGTACGATAGTCTTTAGACTTCGGCCTTATCCCTGCGGCAATATGCCTTGATGTGAAGAAAGCTTTTGACAGCTTCACACACGAGATACTTATTGGTAAGTTGTCACATCAAGGCGTTCGTGGAGAAGCTCTGTCCTGGTTTTCTTCATTCCTAACTGGCCGATCCATTGCAGTTGAAGCTTCTGACGAGCATGTTCCAGTTGAATATGAAGTGCCACAAGGCTCAGTTCTTGGGCCATCCCTTTTCCTCATATATTTCAACGACCTCTATCGACTATTTAGCAGCCCACGATCTGATTTCTGTTGTCATTTGTGCCAGAAAGGAGATGCTGTGGTTGGAGCCTTGGATACGCCTGGTCAACATGAAGAACTCTTTGCATTCACCGACGACACCACCCTGGGGGCTGCAGCACCTGATGAATCATCTCTTATCCTCAAGCTACAATTGATGACAGAAAACATATATCGTTGGTTTGATGGAAATTTGCTAGCTTTGAATGTAAAAAAATCGTTTCTTCTTATATTCTCCCGCATAGGCAAAAGCTGCCCTACAGTGACAGAGCTTAAAACATCTAAGGGATCCATATCCCGCCCAGCTGACCGGTTTATTCGATTCCTTGGGATACTTCTGGATGAAAATCTATCTTTTAAACGGCATATTGAGTCAATGAGATTAAAGGTTTCTCGAGGCCTTGGAATTATTCGGAAGCTGAAGCGAGTCTTTCCTTTCTCTATCCTTCGTCTATTATACTTCTCTCTTATTTACCCTTATTTATGCTACTGCTCGTCAGTGTGGATGTCAACATTTCCATCTGTACTTACACCTTTACATAATCTCCAACTGAAAGCAGCAAAAGTCCTTTACCACCCATATTTCTGTTGAACTTCTGAAGATTAAAGACATTCATACATTACACCTCTATTTCATTGCATTTCAGTATTTCCGTGGAGACCTTCCATCAAGTTTTTCCGGGCTTCTTGAAATTGTTCGAAATGTCAGTCCTTATGAAACTAGAAACAAGGATGATGTGCTAGTGCCATCCACCCCTGCAGTGCGTTTGGACTTTGGTCTTATAGTTGCTGTCGGGCGTGCCTGGAATTCCATTCCTGTTGGGATTCGACGGTCCTGTACCATAGGCTCCTTCAAGAAACGGTTGAAGAATTTTTTAATTAAAAAAAAATTAAATTAAATTATAATATTGATCAGCTATTTATATTGTTTAGTTTTCAAGATTTAATTATTTATAATGAATTTAATTATTTAGATTTGGGTGGTGTGAGTGTCGGATCCTCGATGTATATTTTTTTTTTTATTATTATTTTTTTTTTTAAGTAGGTGGTGCGGAGACCGGTTGTACTCGGGTGAGGATTGGTGAGTAGACTCTAAATATATTTTAAGCGTGAATGTATTTAATAGTTATTTATGTTTTGTTTTGCTGTTTTTTTCCCAAATAACGGGCCATTGAGCCCTTTGGGATATTTTTGTTTATAAATGGATGGATATTGATAATAAAAGGAACTTGAACTTGAACTTGAAACGCAAAGCTCATTCGTGCCGAACCCATCTTGAAAAAAAAATGAAAAACACCATAATTTTCTAAAAAGTGAACTGAAAACCTCGTTAATAAGTATTGAGTTATGTTGAATTAGATGGTCTATTGCCTTAGTTTTTAGGGAAACCATTTTCTAAATAATACAAGTTTCTTTGTGGCTATACTTTTAGTAAGAAGCGCCAAACTTGATTAATTTCATTTGAGTATTAGTTATATAATTATCAAATGTAACTATCTTAATAAGATAATAAGATCATTAATTTGGTCATACAATTACGAATTCAACCTACAAACAGTGGAAAA
Source organism: Artemia franciscana (assembly GCF_032884065.1). Lineage (NCBI taxonomy): Eukaryota > Metazoa > Arthropoda > Branchiopoda > Anostraca > Artemiidae > Artemia > Artemia franciscana. The sequence continues at coordinate 4,909,061 of NC_088882.1, forward strand.
CAAAACATCCAAATGTGATGGATCAATTTTTACATCTTACACTTCGATTCTCTACTAAGCTGGGTTATCAATAGGTTGGGTCAATTTGTTATCCGCAGGATTCAGATCAGAACTTCAGGTGTTTAATCAAATTGCTGGTTTGTCATTTGATTGTGAGCGATATATTATTTCAAGACTTGATATACATTTTGATGTTTTTCTTTGAAGAATCAATGTAGAATCTTTGATAAGATAAAGCCGTTAAAGTCTTTAAGTCGTTAAAGCCGTTAAGACTTGATATACATTTTGATGTTTTGCTTTGAAGAATCAATACTAGAATCTTTGATAAGATAAAGCCGTTAAAGTCTTTAAGTCGTTAAAGCCGTTAAGACTTGATATACATTTTGATGTTTTGCTTTGAAGAATCAATGTAGAATCTTTGATAAGATAAAGCCGTTAAGACTTGATATACATTTTGATGTTTTCCTTTGAAGAATCAATGTAGAATCTTTGATAAGATAAAGTCGTTAAAGTCTTTAAGTCGTTAAAGCCGTTAAGACTTGATATACATTTTGATGTTTTGCTTTGAAGAATCAATACTAGAATCTTTGATAAGATAAAGCCGTTAAAGTCTTTAAGTCGTTAAAGCCGTTAAGACTTGATATACATTTTGATGTTTTGCTTTGAAGAATCAATGTAGAATCTTTGATAAGATAAAGCCGTTAAAGTCTTTAAGTCGTTAAAGCCGTTAAGACTTGATATACATTTTGATGTTTTCCTTTGAAGAATCAATGTAGAATCTTTGATAAGATAAAGTCGTTAAAGTCTTTAAGTCGTTAAAGCCGTTAAGACTTGATATACATTTTGATGTTTTGCTTTGAAGAATCAATACTAGAATCTTTGATAAAATCTTTAAATCTTAAGATAAAGTCTTTTAAAACCGTCCCATATTCAATATGTAGTTGTTTGTTAAGAATTTTGCCCTTGATTTTTCTTCTTGAAGATATTTGAAGGAAATGGTATCATTACGTGTTTATTTTCTCACTTTATTGAATGATTTTGCAAGGAATAAAAGCTCACCAAAAGTTATTTGATAGGTCATAATTGAGCCAGAAAAACTCTGAGCCGAGCCAAGCTGTACTGATACAAAGGAATGATTGAGGCTTACGGAAAAAAGCAAATAATTGCTCTTAGATTAATAGCGCAAGAAGACCAGATCCAATAAAGGTGGATTCATCAAAGAACAGCTTCTATGCAATTTTCGTGCAGAAATAATCCAGCTTGACCGAAAGCATAATGTAGAGCAGAAATTACTTCCAGTTGGAGACTCAAATCGAGATCAGCTGATGAAACAGATCCCCAGCAGAAAAGTTTTCAACTGTCCTGATTCCTGTATTCTTGAGGGTGAAGTGAAAATGACAGCAAATGACCCCACTATTAGGTGATGAGGAACTAATGTGTTTGAGTCTTCAAAGCCTTAAATCTAAGATTGAGTGTAGTTTTCAATTCGTAGAGGATCTAATTTAGGTAGGCACGGATGAAAAAAAAGGATACATCACTAGACATTACAGTTCCTACCGGCAGTGCTGATTACTGCTTCTTAGCCCTTCAACAAGGAAGTGTAATAGGAGGTCGAGGGCCAGCTATCCTGTGCTTTCACAAACACTCCCTGTTTACCTTCCCCAGGTTTTTCCAGGAAGCGATTGGAGCTGAGTCGACTCTGACTAAGCTCAAAGAGGCACACGACCGACCCTCGTTCCAAATTAAAAAAATTGGTGACACTAAGACCTGAAGACCCATTCCGGAGGACATCAGGTTCAAAGTTTAACACACCATCTGCTCGGCTAGAGCTAGATATGAATAGGGTCTTCTTATTTCAAGTTTTAATATGATCTATTACTGTGTTGGCCAAATAATGTGAACGGTTCGGTGAGGTGTTTTCTTTATCTTTTATGTTTATGAGAAAATGAACGACTTAAGGAAGATCTTGATAAAATGGGTACTTCTTAACGGCCAAACCGTATAGCCGACCACACATACTTGTACTGGAATCTTGATTGAAGGATTCTATGGCAGATTCTATAGAAAGCCTATGAAAAAATGAATAACTGTGGGTATATGCCACATCATTCAGCATTAAGTTTAATATGGCACAATAGCGCTCATCCAGTTGAAAATTTATTGAGGACCAGCATCATTTCTACTATTGGTCACTTGCTAGCTTGTTCGATTACAAGTATGGATGAAATACTGTATTGGTGGTGGTTCAATACTGGAGAAGGTACTGAAAACCCTATTTGAGTATAGGTTCGCAGATTGTCAAATAGTTCGAGAAGATATTTATGGTCTTCAGTCGTCAATCCAGAGATACATTGTATTCAAAGAACGTTTGGTATGATCCTAGACACAGGTTCTTCACTTGGGATCCTTTTCGGTTTGAAAATTAAAAGAAAAATAACACCCAACAAAATTGGGTTATTTTATCTTAGTTTTAAAATCGTATAAGTTTTTTTTAATAGCTGGATACAAACATAGCGAAGCACAAATACAGAACTAAATCATTTTTGTTTCTCAGTTTTTCTTGTTTTGTTTCAAGATCTTAAGATGTACTTCTATTCTAATAAATTGAATTTAAACCGTGCTCAATTTGATGTCAGTTTAATAGGTTTTTCCTGCACCCACGACATTCGTTGTATTCTACACATTTTATAAAATAAAACCGTCAACATTATAAGAAATAACTCTACTTACTTTATTTCTAAGAATACCATTTGGTCCAATTACATTTTCAAAAATATGCTTTCCAACATGACTGTCCACAGCTGACAAGGGATCATCAAGCAAGTATAAGTCTTTGTCACTGTAAACAGCTCTTGCAAGACTAACCCGTTGTTTCTGCCCTCCGCTCAGGTTAATGCCCTAAAAAATGGTATTTTGGCTATTATAATTTCGATTGAATACTTTAAAGATGATAGCACGATTAATGGTTTGAGTCATTTGAGTCTTTTTTGAGGCAACGAACTGACGACATCTACTTGAGTGTGTTTTTGAGGTAACTGTACATTAAATTTATCAAATTAGTGCATTTTTCAAAGCAAAATACAAAAAAAAAAAAATATAAATTACTTCTTTGTTGTTAGTTTTTTTGAGGGGTTGGAGAGGTTGGCTAGCTTTTGGGACAGTATTATTCAGATTTATCGTTTAACCTCTTGCCAATAGGCATAGAACGTAAGATTTTGTAAAGGATATTATTGTTATTTCTGCTGATTAAAAAATGAAAACTGAAAATTTATTTGACCAGTAATTTCTCTTAGAAAGTGCGTATACTTTTGCAGCAAAGACAGAACTAAATCAAAAATAGTAAATAAGTAAGGGTTTGATTAACGACGCTTCTTGACTAATATGGTCCCTGTGCTGCCCTGCAATATGTTGCTGCAGCTGAGTTCAATATCTGGATCCCATATTAAAGAGCTGGGATCAAACCCATTGCTCTACCACAGGACACTAAATTAAACAGCAACCTAATAAACTGCGCATAAACTAAGAATATATTCTTCTCAAAACCTCTAGTAAAAACAAACTGTTTAATGTTTTTCTTGGTCAGTATTTAGACTCAATTAAATTATAAAGCTATCCAATTAATTTAAATCATTAGATCAAAATTAAAACGGACTGAAATTGTCCATTATAAAGGGGGGGGGGCAGGATGCAACATCTTCAGTTCTAACGTATGGATTGTAATGAGGTTTTTACTGCATTTACACTTCAACATGTTGTCATGTGTCATACTCTGTTATAGTTATTTTAATGTAAAACTATTTGCATGTAAAAATATAAAAATATTGTTTTTCTTTTGCAAATTTTCAGATTTTACAACAACTAATTGTAATGTGTAATAAACAACGGGTTAAAAAAAAACATGCGAATAGCTTGAAGGTGAATATGCCATGTACGAATTTGATGTTTACTTGGATTTAATTTAAGTATTAAATAAAAAAACTAGTTTTTTTTAACTGTAAGTAACGAGCGACATTAAAACTTAAAATGAACAGAAATTACTCCGTATATGAAATGGGTTGTCCCCTCCTTAACGCCTCGCTCTTAACGCTATTACGCTAAAGTTTTACTCTTTGCCACAATTCTACTTTTTAAAACAATTAAAAGCTTTAGCGTAAAGAGCGAGAAGTTGAGGAGGGGACAACCCATTTCATATACGGAGTAATTTCTGTTCGTTTTAAGTTTTAATGTCGTTCGTTACTTACACTTAAAAAAACTAGTTTTCTTATATAATTTCTGAACGTTTTTGAATTAATGTATGTTTGATTTTCGCTCTCCACACATAAATTATTAAGATGAAATTTGCATATTAACTCCTTTTTTGGCTAAATGGCTTTCTCTTAGTTTTGATCAGAAGATTTTGAGAAATAAGGAGTGGGGAAGGAGGCCTAGTTGCCCTCCAATTTTTCGGTTACATAAAAAGGCAACTATAACTTCTGATTTTTAACGAATGTTTCTATTAGTAAAAAAATATACGTAACTTAAGAATTAACTTACGTAACAAACTTTTATATTCTTATATTTTTTTTATGTATAAGGGGGTTTGTACCCTCGTTAATGCCTTGCTCTTTACACTAAATCGTAAGTTTTGTCTCAATTCTTTAGGAATGATCCCTGAATCAGAAAGGCCATAGAGTAAATAGTTGAAATTACTAAACATACTTTAGCATAAAAAGTGAGGTATCTATCTCCTCCTAAATACCTCACTCTTTATGCTAAAGTATTTTTAGAACCCCTCATATGCGTAATAATCTCTGTTCGTTTTAAGTTTCAATGCTACTCCTTGCTTTCAACTGAAAAAACTTTTTCATGTTTATTTTTTCATTGTTCTTTTTTATAGTAGTTTTAGAAAATCCTGCGCCCTTTTCATTGAATTTATCTTCCTCCATGACACATTTCTCCAGGGAAAGATCTTTCGACATAGCCCCCTTCCCTCAGCCCCATCCCAAAACCAAAAAAATCCCCCTGAAAACGTCTGTGCACTTCCCAATAACCATTATTATATGTAAACACTGGTCAAAATTTGTAACTTGCAGCCCCTCCCCCAGGGACTGTGGGGGAGTAAGTCATTCCCAAAGACACAGGTATTACGGTTTTAGAGTTTAAAAAACCAATAAACAAATAAACACGCATCCGTGATTTGTCTTCTGGCAAAAAATAGGAAATTCCATATTTTTGTAGATAGGAGCTTGAAATTTTTGCTATAGGGTTCTCTGATACGCCGAATGCGATGGTGTGATTTTCGTTAAGATTCTATGACTTTTACGGGGTGTTTCCCCCTAATTTCTAAAACAAGGCAAATTTTGTCAGGCTCGTAACTTTTGACAATAAAGACTAAATTTGATGAAACTTATGTATTTATAATCAGCATGAAAATCCAATTCTTTTGATGTATATCTTAGCATCAAGATTCCATTTTTTAGAGTTGCGTTTACTATTGAGCCGGGTCGCTTCTTACTACAGTTCGTTACCACGAACTGTTTGATTCCAAAATAACATTAATCACAAAATTTAACTAAAAAGAAATTTGAAGCAAGTCAAGCTCAAAACCAAAGAAGACGTATTCGTTTTTCTCAGAAAATATATACCAGAAAATATAAAATAAATCTAAGCTTCAGCTTGTGGATAGGTTATTTTATGCTCATACCCCTAACACTGTGTTGCCTCTGGACACTTTTGTTTCTTGTGACTAATATAATCTAACCCAGGGTGTCCAACTCTGATAGCAGGTTGTTGCCACTAAGTCAAAGCTAATTGCATTAATATTGAAGGGTCTTCGTCAACGTTATTGTAAACATTTAATTTTATTGTTCTTTAAAATACCATCCACTTCGTAGCATCGAAGTCTACAACAGCTACAGAACAAGATCAAACAGTTCGTGGTAACGAACTGTAGTAAGGAGCGACCCGGCTCTATAAGAACAAAAACTCTAAAAAATGGAATTTTGAGACCAATAGCTACATCAAAAATATCGCATTTTAATGCTCATTTTAAATATATAAATTTCATCAAGTTTAGTCTTACCCATCAAAATTTACGAGCCTGAGAAAATTTGCCTTATATTAGAAAATAGGCAGAAGCACCCCATAAATGTCATAGAATATTAACGAAAATCACACCATCAGATTCGGCCTATCAGAGAACCCTGTTGTAGAAGTTTCAAGCTCCTATCTATAAAAATGTGGAATTTTGTATTTTTTGCCAGAAGGCAGATCACGGATGCGTGTTCATTTGTTTGTTTGTTTTTTTTCCCAGGGGGTGATCGTATCGACCAAGTGGTCCTAGAATGTTGTGAAAGGGCGCATTATAACGGAAATGAAAAGTTATAGTGCCCTTTTTAAGTGACCAAAAAAATTGGAGGGCACCTAGGCCCCCTCCCACGCTAATTATTTTCCCAGAGTCAACAGATCAAAACTCTGAGATAGCCATTTTATTCAGCGTAGTCGAAAAATCTTATAACTATCTCTTTGGGGACGACTTACTCCTCTACAGTCCCCGTGGGAGGGGCTACAAGCTGCAAACTTTGACCAGTGCTTAGATATAGTAATGGTTATTGGGAAGTGTACAGGTGATTTCAGGAGAATTTTTTGGTAGGGGGGAGGGGTTGAAAAGAGGGGGATATACCGGGAGAACTTTCCATCGAGGATTTTGTCATGGGGGGAAGAAAATTTCCATGAAGGGAGCGCAGGATTTACTAGCATTATTTAAAAAAAAAAACAATGAAAAAATAAATATGAAAAAGCCTTTTTCAGCTGGAAGTAAGGAGCAGCATTAAAACTTAAAACGAACAGAAATTATTACCCATATGAGGGGCTCACCTCCTCCTAATACCTCTCTATTTACGCTAAAGTATTTTTAGTAGTTTCAACTATTTATTCTACGGCTTTTGTGATTCAGGGGTCATTCTTAATGAATTGGGACAAAATTAATCTTTAGTGTAAAGAACGAGGTACTGACGAGGGGGTGAACCCCTCATATTTATATATATAAAAATAAGTTGTCTGTGTTTGTGTCTGTGTTTGTGTCTGTGTGTGTGTGTGTGCCGAGTGACGTCATGTTTGTGTGTCGACTGACGTCATGTTTGTTGATTGACGAAATTACACACCGGGACATCGGGACACAAATGACGACCGGGACATATATATATACAAGGAATGTTCGATTAGCAATCACCATCAACAAAGCACCGGGACACAAATGACGACCGGGACACAGGGAATATAAATGGCGATCAGGACACTCAAAGAGAAATTACAGACCGGGACACCGGAACACAAATGACGACCGAGACAAAAATGACGACCGGGACACCGGGACACAGGGAATATAAATGACGACCGCGACACTCAAAGAAAAATTACAGACTGGGACACCGGGACACAAATGACAACCGGGACACAGGGAAACAACAACAACAGGCACGCTGGGGGGCACAGGGGGATATATAAATGACGACAGGGACACAGGGAATGTTCGATTAGCAATCACCATCAACAAAGCTCAAGGGCAATCATTAGAATAATGAGGTATAGATCTGAATACAGATTGTTTTTCCCATTGACAATTATATGTTGCATGTTCAAGAGTCAGTAAACCTGACAATCTATTTATATGCACAGACAATGGGACAGCCAAGAATGTTGTACATTCGCAAGTTTTACGTAGTTAAAAATATATATATATCTATCTATATTCACAGGTGGGACACAGGGACACAACTACAATGGCACGTAACTAATATGGCGCGTAACGACTTGCGCGCGGGGGGGGGGCTTGGGGGGCGCGAAGCGCCCCCACCAACTAGGTGTTGGGGTGGCGCGAAGCGCCACCAACAGCTAGTATGTAATAAAAACATGAGATTACAAAAGTTCGTTACGTAAGCTAATTTATAAATTACGTTTATCTTTTACTAATAAAAACATTCGTAAAAAATTGAAAGTTCTAGTTGCCTTTTTAAGTAACCAAAAAATCGCAAGGCAACTAGGCTTCCTCCACCGTTCCTTTTTTTCTCAAAAACATTCGATCAAAACTATGAGAAAGCCATTTAGCCAAAAAAAAACTTGCAAATTTCGTGTTAATTATTCCTCTGCGGAGAGCCAAAATCAAAACATGCATTGATTCAAAAATGTTCAGAAATTAAATTAAAAACAAAACAACAAGTTTTTTTAGCTGGAAGTAAGGAGCGACATTAAAACTTAAAACGAACAGAAATTACTTCGGATATGAAAGGGGCTGCTTCCTCCTCAACGCCCCGCTCTTTACGCTAAAGTTTTTTACTGTTTTAAAAAGCAGAGTTGAGAGAAAGAGTCAAACTTTAGCGTAAAGAGTGGGGCGTTGATGAGGAAGCAGCCCCTTTCATATCCGAAGTAATTTCTGTTCGTTTTAAGTTTTAATGTTGCTCCTTACTTCCAGCTAAAAAAAACTTGTTTTTTTTTTATTTAATCACACGATAAGACAACTAACCTCTAATCCCTTGGCTACACATTTTATATCTTCCAATTTTAGATTCTTTTTCACTCAAAAACAACTTTTTTTTAGTAAAAAGGCAGCATTTAACTCCAAGAATTGGAAAAAACTTTTTTAAGAAAGGAAAAGGACTGCACGACTAAGAGTACTGACACTCCCTCGATGATAACGAGTTATAGGGATAAGTCTCGAAAGCATCGAGTTTGAATTCTGAAACACAAAGCCCCTCCCAGATCAAAGATACTTAAGTTAAGATCAAAAGATCATTGTCAAGCTTATTAGGTTTCATTGGTTTCTAAAAATAGCGCCCACTCCTTAACGTCAAACTATACGACAGCTAAAGGACAAGCTCCAATGATAAGACAATAATCCCCCATCCCTTGGCTACACATTTTTATAGATTTCTTTTTTAATTTTTTTTTTCATTCTAAAACAATTAAAAGGCTTTTCGGTTTCCTAAGGTAAAAAGACTACGTTTGAGTTCAAAAAAACCTTTTTTAAAGAAAGAAATACTGCACGACTAAGAGTACCGACACTCCTTCTATGGACAAAGTGAGCAGTATTTAGGACTGATGAACCAAAATAAATTTCTATAGACTTTAACTCTATCCATAGTTGCTAGAAACCAGCTATATTCTTATATAGCTAGTATCAGATATAAACTAACTTAATGAAAATAATCCACTCTGGAATAAAAATGGTAGTTAAACCTACTAATGAACATAAAACCGTGACTATAGTGAAAGAAACGTTGACTTGAACAGTGAAAGCTCAGTGAGTAACTACCTTTCTAATTTAAAATATAAAATTGTATTTTACTTAAAGAATTTTTTAAGCTAAATTGCAAAATTTATGTGTCGTAATATAAGTGAATAGTTTCAACAGCAGCAAGCAGAACAAAATAAAATAAATCAAAAAATATATACAATAAAAACCAAATAATTTCAAATCTCTTTAAACAGTCCTCTAAAGAAGAAAATATTTTTGATTAAGAACAATTTCACTAGCGTTTGTTCCTTAAACCTAGCTTGTTTTAGATAACACACGCTGTTCATCAAAAATTTTAAAAGAAAAATGAAGTGAGCCTTTAAGCTATTAGGATAAGTTCAAAGAAGATCTGATAAACATTGAATTCTTTTAGAACACTTGATTTTCAAATATTAATTTCTTGAAAAAACAGCATATAGAACCAGCTTAAGGAAGATATCTAGTGCCATCTATGACAGTGTATTGACAGCTTCTTAAACCACTAACAGTATAGCTGAATGTTAAATAATGTGTTTTGTTTGTACTACTGAAAGACAAATATCATTTTTAAATGTCTTCTTAGCAATAAAAAAGCTAGTTGTAGTAATTATATAAGCACAGCAAGTTTGAAATTTTATTGAGGGCAATGGGGGTCTTTTAACAAGGAGAAAAGGTTGTGCCGAGTCAACAGAGATGAAATACAAACTATCTGAACTACTAGGAAATGCATGGAGATTAACAGTCTACTGCAGAGAAAGTTGTGGCCAGATAAAATATAGTTAAGACCGAAACAATAGTCTGTTTTGAGGGTTGGAATGAAGTAAATTAAGTGTTATTTTAGTAAGCGGTTTATGTTTTTAGTTGGTCAATGGTTAAAGTGTATGAGGACTTTGCTTGGCTGAAAAAGAAATAAAATACATAGGCATTGAGATTGACAGTGACAGGTTCATGTAGATAAACATCTATGATGCTCAAAATTGTTAAGAATGATCTGTTTTCGCAAGTACCTTATATGCCTCTAGACCCGTGATTCCCAACTTGGAGTGCAGGCTCCACGGTGGGGTATGGCAATATCTTGGTGGGTCATAGGCAGGACGTGTACCTTCGGCTGACTATACTTTAGAGCCTTAATTAAACAAAAACAGAAACACTGTTTATGTACCTTATGCCACGTTGCACGTTGGACACCTTATATTTAAAGAAGAAAAGAGATACTTAATTGTGTTGCACTGACGTTACATCATGTATAAAAGGTATTGTATTCAGACAATATTTCTCATTAACATATAATATGGAGTACCCCTATAATATGCCTAGAGGACAACCCCTAAAAATACCAAGTTCATGGCCTTTTGATATTCCTTCAGGTGAATTCACATATAATTTTGAATAAAAAACTTAAATGTTACAAGGGGGCATCAGGATTTTAGAAATGCCTTGCTGGGACATGGCCCAAAATTGGCTGGCAACCACTGCTCTAGACAGTGTAACACCATTAAAAATGAGCTAAAAGAATAAAAAGCGGATACTAGTGAGATTTCGACGTTTTGAAGTGGGTTTAGTAGAGACTTGAAACTATAGGTGCTTACTGCACGACAACCCCTGACAGCTTTATTTCACCGAACAAAGTGGAACATAAAAGCATTAAGAACAAGTTTAAATTAAGTTTCATAATTTATATTTCAATTACAGCTCTATAATTTTAATCCAACCTTAAATTTTATAAGATCTTTGTCTTTATAATCTTTTCAAGATTATAAAATGGTTAGGGTTAGGTCCGTATGCAAAATAAACGCTGGTCTTAAGAATATACACAAATATTACTATTTTGTCCTTTTTGAAAAAGTGGTTTGGAGAAAGTGGAGAATTTAAAACTGTAAAATAAGATTAAAAAACGATGTTTCAATTATGATTCTTATAATTTTTCGCTAGGTATTGCCAGATGGCATTGATATTTTTCTTAGAAAAGAGTCTAAGTTTTCTTTCTTTTTAGTTTTTCAAGCTTTTTAAAAGAAACAGTAGAGGAACAGAAAAGTTTACCTTCTCTCCAATTTCAGTTTGATCTCCTCCTGGGAGCATTTCCAGATCTTGTTTTAGTGCACAGGCTTCAACCACTGTTTTATAGCGACTATTTGATTCCGATAGCCCGAAAAAGATGTTGTCTCTTAATGTGGCATTTTGAATCCAAGCTTGTTGGGGCACGTAGGCAACCGTTCCCTTAAAAGAAATATTACAATTTAGGATCTCTCAAAATAGGGAACTTAAAATAATAAGGAGCCTTCTTTAGGGAAATGCAATTAAGGATGGTTTAAAACGACAATCATAGTCTACGTAATAGCGTAAAATTAGTAAAGCGTAATCTATCTATATATATAAAAATAAGTTATCTGTCTGTGTGTCTGTCTGTCAGGTGACGTCATGTTTCTGTGTCGACTGACGTCATGTTTTGACTAACTAAATTACAGACCGGGACATCGGGACACAAATGACGACTGGGACACCGGCACATAGGGAATATAAATGACGACCGGGACACTCAAAGAGAAAGCGACCGGGACACAAGGAATGTTCGATTAGCAATCACCATCAACAAAGCACCGGGACACAAATGACGACCGGGACACAGGGAGTATAAATGACGACCAGGACATACTTAAAAAAAACTAAAAAAACTAAAAAAAGGTAAAAACTACAAAAAAATAAAAAGAAAAAAAACTAAAAACTAATAAAAAAAAACTAAAAAAGCTAAAAAACTAAAAAAACTAAAAAAGAAAAAAAAAGAAAAAAAGGAAAAAAAAAATGACGACCGGGACACAGGGAATATAAATGACGACCGGGACACAGGGACACAACTACAACGGGGACGCCGGGAGCACAGGGGGATATATAAATGAGGACGGGGACACAGGGAATGTTCGATTAGCAATCACCATCAACAAAGCTCAAGGGTAATCATTAGAATCATGAGGTATAACTAAAAAAACTAAAAAAAAGGTAAAAAACTAAAAACTAAAAAAAAGAGCAATTCAAAAACGAATGTATATACAGACCGGGACACCGGGACACAAATGACAACCTGGACATCGGGACACAAGGAATATAAATGACGCCCGGGACACTCAAAGAGAAATCAAAGACTGGGACACCGGGACACAAATGACGACCGGGACACAGGGAATATAAATGACGACCGGGACACAGGGACACAACTACAACGGGGACACCGGGGGGCACAGGGGGATATATAAATGACGACGGCAACAAAGGGAATGGTCGATTAGCAATCACCATCAACAAAGCTCAAGGGCAATCATTAGAATCATGAGGTATAGAACTGAATACGGATTGTTTTCCCATGGACCATTATATGTTGCATGTTCAAGAGTCGCTAAACGTGACAATCTATTTATATGCACAGACAATGGGACAGCAAAGAATGTTGTATATTCGCAAGTTTTACGTAGTTAAAAACATATATATATATATATATATATATATATATATATATATATATATATATATATATATATATATATATATATATATATATATATATATATTTATTATATTGACTTCATCCTACAAAGCTGATGAACGTAAAAATTCTAGGAGAGATGTCTTTCAATTATATATTTGAACTGCATTGCACTTTTAGTAACAGAGCAGTGACACCCAAACACCGTCTTGCACCCCATGTGCTCCAAGATACAAATTTGCCCCAAACTTTACAGAGAGGCTCAAAAGAGATGCTTCCAAAAGAGACATGATGCAGAAGTTTCAAGGGGCAATGGTGCAAAATTTTTGCCAACAGCCAATAACAAAACAAAGACTTCATAGATAAATTTTAATGACTTCGTTTGAATTTTGCAAATACTGAGTTTTTTTTTCAAAAAAGAGTCTCAGTATTAAGTAACTGATTTAATTTTCAAAATTTGAATTATCAATGACTATGCTGTATTTGATAAATTTGAGTTTAATCCGTTGATTCAATCAATTATTAAATATAACCTCTGATTTAATGACTAATAAAGAACATAGAGACTCATTTAGAGGAATTCGGTTTCTAATAATTTATAATGAATTAAATGACGGAATTTAACAATGAGACGTTATCAATAATTAACTCACTTATTACACGTATCCTAATAATGATAGTCATATTTTTCTATCGCAAAAATTAATTAATTGTTAAATTTTTTTCTTGGACCTCATCCTGTTAAAACTTATGGAATTCAAATTATTTATTAAGTAATTATGTAATTATTTAACATGCTGGCGTATGTCTGTCAATAATTTACGAATGAAACAATAACACTCAGAGGGGACGGAGAAAGACTTCAGGAGGTGATCTGGCGCCTAGGGCAATGGAATCTTTGATTGGGTGTTTGGGCGTGGATTTGGTATAAATTTAATGGTGACAAATGATAGTTATGGACTTGGAGGAAATTTTGGTGCTTGGGAAAATGAGAGAGACAGTCATGAAATCGAAAGGGCCCAGGGAGTTGATATTGAATCCGAGGAAGGTGGTGGTACTATGACTCATTATGCTGCTCCAATTACCATTACATATATTATTACTATTAATGCATATTAAGATTATTTTGATTAGAAAAAATACTAAACCAAGTTAAAACGATGTTTCCAACCAAAATTTGAGGATAATATCAAATCCTTCATGGTATTCAACGATACATAAATAACTACCCGTCTCAATAGAGACTGCAATGAAATTGACATGTGTCAATTTCAAATTGCTGAGACACGGCTATATTAATCTACTTTATGACTCGAAAGCAACTAAGAATTAATAAATTGAATTTTTTAAAGCCAAAAGAAGGCACTGGGGATCACAAAACAGGTCATCAGCGTTGCCAACGCTTTGAGATCAATTGCAAAAATTTGCACCATCTGAATATCAGGTTAGAGATTTGCAATAGCAATGCAATAATTTTCTATACAGTTATTTGTTAACATGTATCTAAGTAAGAAAGGAAGAAATAAACCAAAATGCACAGGAAAATTTGAATTTCATAATAAAAATACCAAGAGGTATTGCAGTGTACCAGAACCTCTAAATTGTGCCAAAAACGTAACAATTGTACCGCATTGGCAACACTGCAGGCACTGCGCTTATTCACTGGACTTTCTGACTATCTACTGATTTTGCTGAGCTCTAAAAGTGTTAGAGAGCATATTGAATCGACCTAGTTTTGCGATCTTCTCATATGCGGCAACATTGAAAACAGTAGATGACTAAGACAACTTTACTGCTAATACTAAAGTTTCCTTAAACAATTTATGCTATTTGTGGCTGTAATTTATTTTAGGACTGCTTGTCAAAATCTTATGGGGCTTGAACACTCTTGCTATAAGATTCAGGGCATTGTATGCACAAATCTTTATTATTAAGCCTCTCTAATAACAGACAAAAGACCTGATTTAATCCTAATACCCGAGTTTATATTAGAAAATGTAACTCCATGTTGTTTTTAAAAACAACGAAATAGTTACAAAATAGGCTTACGTCTGTTCGTCTGTTTATGTCTATATATCTATTATCTGTCTAGTATGTGCTTAAGTATCTGTTATAATCTGTTTTGTATCTGTTTTAAGTTGTTAATCGGCCACTTTAATTGTGCAACGTTGGTTCTATTCTACAAATCATAAAGATATAGGAACTTTATATTTATTTTTGGGGCTTGAGCAGGAATCGTCCGGACTTCCTTAAGTATACTTATCTGAGCAGAACTGGGTCAACCCGTGTTCCTGATTGATGATGAGCAGTTATACAATGTTTTTTTAACAGCTCATTAATTCAACATGATTTTTAATCAACTCATTAATTAAACATGAGTTTAGTGTTACTGTTGTTGTCTGTTTACGTCAAGTATCTGTTTATATTATTCACTTTTATTACCTTAACATTCACATGTCCTTTGATTTTTTCCATTTCACCGAGAAGAGCAGATATCAGAGAAGATTTTCCAGTTCCAACTTGTCCAACAACAGCAACAAGACTTCCATCTTCTACTTCCAGTCCAATGTCTTTCAAAGTTGGGGTATCCCCTTTGGCCCATGAAAAGCTGGCATTTTTCACGCTTATTGGGTTTCCTGTAAAAACACCTATGGTTAGGAAACAATTGCAAAGGCAATTAAGACAAAACTATCCTAATGCACAGGTATATTGCGATTAAAGTGATAAAGTTCAAATGTGCCTGACTAAAGACACCCATTTAATCTGCATAGGAAAATTTCCACAGAAAAAAAAATGAAAAAAGACAACACAGCCAAATCTTACATGAACAGAGTCTCTTTGCAATATCTGAAATTAGAAAATTAGTGTGTTTTTTGTTAAAGTTTTCCCTTCGTTTTTCTCTTCTCACCAACTTTGAAAATATCTGCTGGTATTATTTCTGCACTGCCTTGGTAGTAAAAAAAGGTAAAGGATACGGCATTAGACTTTACAGTCCGTACCGGCGGTGCTGATCTCCCGTTTCTTGGCCCTTCAGCCAGGAAGTGCAATGGGGGGTTGGGAGCCAGCCATCCTGTGCTTTCGCACACCCTTCCTGTTTACCTTCCCCATATTTCTCCAGGTACCCATTTAGAGCTGGGTCGACTCTGGCTAAGCTTACAGAGTCACGCCACTGACCCCCGTCCCAAACCGAAGAATTGGGTACACTGGGATTCGAACCCGCGTCCTCTCAGACAAGGGATCCCGAATCCAGCGCACCAACCCACTCGGCCAGGACGGCTTTGCCTTGGTAGTGGAACTATTTTGCAAAAAACGGTTAAGCACTTTTAAAAACGATTAGTCGCAGAGTACCAGGGAGATGACTCATTGCAAATCTTGTGGTTTAAAACTGTTGTTTCTTTGACTGGTTTAAACTTTCAGACGGACATTCTAATTATCTTTTAGAACACGGAACTTTTTGAACTATATAAATTGTTAAAATGGACAGATAAAGCTTCTCTTCCTGACATACATTGCCAATGAAGTTAAAGACGGTTTTTTAATATGTTATTTGAGGAAAATAATTGTTTCTTTAATGCTTTGGATTGTTTCTTAGACCTAAAGAATCTTCCACCTGGCTTGCTCCAGGTGCTTTTGACAAGCTTGGATTAGATGGTGGATTGGCTCTAGGTAGGAAACCAGTAATACCATGGTCAGAGGTTTGCATTATTTTGGAAACCTCTCTATTAATTGAACTAATATTTGTATCGTGAACAGTTATCTGTTCCATGAGTCTTGTGCAAAAAAAAAGAATAAAAAAATATTTCCCTATGTTTGTAGGATTTTGTAAGACTAGTACTACAGGACTTGCAAAAAAAAAAATTACCAAATAGCAGCTAAAACTCTAAAAAAAAAAAAAAAAAATTGGAAAAAATTACTGTTTTTTTTTCATAATTCCAAATATACAAAATTCCTCAAGTTTATTTTTGCATATCAGAAGCTATTAGCCTTGAAAAATCTATTTGATCATAAAAAAAGGAAAAAAAAAATTAACTGTTCTTCATGAATATCATACTGTCAAATTTAGCATATCAGGGAATCGTACTATGGAGTTCTCAAACTCCTATCAACCAAAAAGAGAAAATTTTTGTTGTTTTTTTTTCTTTTTTGCCGTTTCCTATAGTTTTCCCTATGTTTGTGAGATTTTGTAAGACTGGTACTACATAACTTACAAAAAAAATACATAACTTACTTACTACATAACTTACATAACTTACAAAAAAAAAATCTAATTTCAACTCAAATGATCCCTCTTCCGATATTCTAAGACCATTGGTTTGATACTTTCGTCACTTGAAAAAAAGATATACTAACGTTATAAAATTAGATTTTCTTGTTTTCCAAGGTTGGAAATAGTGATTCCCCAGCAAGGGCATATCCAGGACTGTTTTCACAAGGGAGGAGGGTCTACAAAATACAATTTTTAATTACAAATGAAAAATTTATTTTATAGACATTTGTGTTGTGTTTTTACGAGTCAGGCTAAAATTTTGTGGTGAGGGAGGGGGGTTAAGCCCTATACACCCTCCCCCCTTGATAAGGTATTGAGCGTCAATTAATGGCCTTAACAATGGAGTTTAAACGGTGTAGTTTTATTTTGATTTGACATTATTTTTTAATGGGTTTCAGGCCTTTCCTTCAAAATTCAAAATTCATTTTTGCAATAGGAAATTGCTATTCAGTAAAATATGAATAAATATTTAAATTTCTAAACGACTGTTGATTGTGAAATTCATCTCATTTTACGGTTTTGTGGAAATTTTTAATCTTATTCTTGAGATCACGGGTTTGATATATTCGTCGCGGTAAAAAAAAAAAGAAAAAAAAAGATATGCTACCGATGCAAAATGGAACTTCCTTGTTTTTAAAGGGTGGGAATATTGAAGCCCTAGCAAGGGCATATCCAGGAATTTTTTCACGAGCGGGGGGGGGGGGTCTGCAAACTAAAATTTCTAATAACAAATAAAAATTGTTTATATGCATTTTCGTTGTCTTGTCTTTTACGAGTCAGGCTAAAATTGTGTTGTGAGGGATGGGGATTACACCCTGTACCCCCTCCCCCGGTGATAAGGTATTGAGCTTCAGTTAATGGTCTTAACAATGGCGTTTAAATGGTGTAGTTTTATTTTGATTTGACGTCATTTTTAAGGGGTTTCAGGCTCTTTTCCTAAAATTCAAAAATTCATTTTTGTAATCACATATTACTATTCAGTTGAATATGAATAAAGAGTTAAATTTCTAAGCGATTGTTGACTGTGGAACTCATCTCATTTGACGGTTTTGAAGAATTTTTTTTTTTTTGTATTCTTGAGTGCTTTGATCCGTGCTTCACTGCTTATTTGATTGCAGATACTGCTGCATTTGTGATATGATAGAAGCAGTCTTTTTTTTTTACTTTAAGATATTTCTAACTCTACAATTAATCAAAAGTAAAATCTTTAAAGGGTTTCTACCAGTGTTTTGCTACGCGAACGCCGGTTCCGGTGTGCAGGTTTTTCAATCCGGTTCTGTGAAGATTCATGAATTTCGAAAACGAATTTTAAGCCTTAACCTAAGTTAGAATAATAAGGAATCTATTACAAAACCTGTCTTAGTTGATGATAATTTCAAACTGACTTTTTCTAAGTGATCTTTTTATGGAGGCACTAATAAGAAATAATTATTGGTTTCTTTTTATTTGAGAGGGGGGATTTTCCCTTTGTTAATCATGACAAATTTCCCTGTATTCCAGATTGTCATCACAGAAAAACTCTCCTGGAGATAATTTCAAATAAATACCTTCCATTTTGATAAAAATTAAATGTTTTTAATTAACAAAGACTGAGTAATTTTTTAATCCAAGTTGTTTCGGGACAGTCAAGAATTCTAGCATTGCTTACCTCTAAAAATACAAGTTGGCATAAAAATACTAAAATAATATAGCCTTTTTGTCATGATTTTTCTATCTCTACAAGTAATTGATCATACAGGTTCTGTTGGGTTATCTTCATGATTTCACATTATGTATTTCGCAATATGGGCCAAAATCATTCCCAATAGAAGATTCGAGCCTTTTGATTCTCAAAGTATTATCATAAAATAATTGGTTACATTTTGCTTACGTTAGAGCATTTATTTATGTTTTTCAAAAAAAAAGGTTCATTTGAAAATGACATTCTTTTCCGTAAATATTACAAATTTATAACGTTTTATAGGGATTTGCCTTTTATTTTTCAGTCCCCTCAAATGAAGGCAAATTACAGCACAAAGTTTCTTAGTCCTAGCTTTTCTATTGCCATTAATTGGCAGATATCCAGATAAATTTTCTGGCAACTGCCTAATTTTCTTGATTTTTAACGCTATCATGATAGAATAAAAAAATAGTACATAAAAGTAAAAAAATAGTTATCATTAGTGACAAATTATTTATTAAATTACAAGAATTAAAAGCTTGCAAAGACTAAAGCCTTATATACATCACTGTCATACCTGTCAAAAAAAGCCAAGATTCTTGTATTGTCGAGGCGAAAAATTGAAACAACCGAAAACTGGTTTGAAAAGCGTGTATCATCACGGATTTCGTCCAAATCATTGCCTACTAATACCCAAAGGCGTATCCAGAATTTTTTTTCCGGGGTGGAGGGTCGGAAAAAGCTTAAAAACACAATTATTAATTTGTTTATTATTGCTACGTTGTTACGCCTCGGACAAAAATATCGACGGGAAAAGGTCTAAACCAGGTAGCCCCTCCCTCTTGGATATGGCCTTTCTAATATAAAGTTTTCGCAGCTTTTGCTACATTCATCTTACATACAAGATTCAGCTGTTGCAAACTTTCTTCTGTAAAAAAATCTACGACTTAAATCTGGACTCTGTTGAGTCAATTATGAATCGTTAATTATGAATAGTTAAAAGCTGAGAATTTTTCTACTGAAGAAATTATAAACGGTATAGAAATGAGGTTCTAGTGGTACTAATTTTGATTTATCAGTAAAGTAATAATAACTTACTTTTAGATTACTGTACAATTATGCGTGTATAATTTAGCCTGGTAATGAAAGAAAAGAGTTATATGTATAAGCCATATTGTTAGTGTTAGGACTTACTTTCTGAGTCGTCGTGAGTTATTGCATCCGGATCCAACTCATCTGCATTGAGAAACTTGTTTGTTCGTTTAAGAGAAACTGCGGCCTAAAAGCGGTTAAACTTGTTACTAAGTTTAGAACAAAACTTTAGGACTAACTTGAGTAAATTATTCAGCAGAACTCTTGTAATTTTTTGAGTTCTTTACATTGTTTTCCTGCAATTCAGCAAAACTCTCATAATCTGTAGTGTAATACATGGTTTCCTTTGAACTTTGTACCGGCCTTGATTTTCCCTCAATTATACCAACAATTACTTTACGGTTAGAAGGAGGTATGTAGTGGTTGTACAGCTTAAGGTAATAGCGATAGCTTTCTGTTCCACTTTTAAACACATATTAATAGTTCCACATTTCAAGAGAAAGTTTATACCAAAATATAAATCTGTCTTTTCAAATGCTTAGAACCCTTACTCTTTGGATGACAATCAAACATGGAGCATTTGTTAGCAAAGTTCCAAAAGATGCATGCATTGCTAATTACTGGGCCAAAGACCCGGTATTTCACGTCTACAATAAGTAACAACCTATACAAAACATAAAAGAAAAATAAACACTAGAAAAACACACAAAAAGAAATACAATGAATAAAAGAAAAGATGACTGAATGAATTGTAAAAGTATCGCTTTGGAATTCAGCTACATTCACTAATAGAAACAGTTATTTTTTTATGTACTACTAAAAACACTTAAAGCCTGAAAACATTAAGTAAGGACAATTCAGATAAAAACAAGAGCTAAGAGCTCATATGGCACTTGTGACGAGGCAAGAAGCACTAAGAGCCAAGAGCTCATATGGTATGAGCTCTAACAAAATTCTAAGAATCAATAGATTGATTTAAAAGAAAAATCAGAGGCTTAATGCGCGGTCAGGATTTAAAATAAGAGCTCTGATTCACGATGTCCTTCTAAATATCAAAATTCATTAAGAACCGATCACCCACTCGTAAGTTATAAATACATCATTTTTTCTAATTTTTCCTCTCCCTTTAGCCCCCCAGATGATCGAATCTGGGAAAATGACTTTATCAAGTCAGTTTGTGCAGCTCCCTAACACGCCTACCAATTTTCATCGTCCTAGCACGTCCGGATGCACCAAACTCGCCAAATCACTGAACCCCTCCCCCCAACTCCCCCAAAGAGAGCGAATCTAGTACGGTTACGTCAATCATGTATCAAGGACATTTGCTTATTCTATCCACCAAGCTTCATCCCGATTCCTCCACTCCAAATGTTTTCCAAGATTTCCCCCTCCAACTCCCGCCAATGTCCAAAGATCTGGTTGGGATTTGAGATAAGAGCTCTGAGACATGAATAGATTCTAAATATCAAATTTCATTAAGATCCGATCACCTATTCGTAAGATAAAAATACCCAAATTTTCACGTTTTCCAAGAATTCAGGTTTCCCCCTCCAACTCCCCCCAATGTCACAGAATCTGGTCAGAATTTAAAGTTACAGTTTTAAAGCACAAGATCCTTCTAAATATCAAATTTCATTAAGATCTGGTCACCCTTTCGTAAGTTACAAATACCTCGTTTTTCCAAATTCCCCCCCCCCCAACTCCACCAAAGATAGTAGATCCGGTCTGGTTATGTCAGTCACGCATTTTATACAGGTTTTTATTCTTCCCATCCAGTTTCAGCCTGATCTCTCCGCTTTAAGTATTTTCTAAGATTTCCGGTCCCCTCCCAACTGCCCCCCCACTGACGCTGGATCCAGTTGAGATTTAAAATGAGAGATCTGAGTTACGAGGTCCTTCTAAATATGAAGATCCGATCACTCCTTCGTAAGTTAAAAATAGGTCTTTTTTCTCATTTTTCATAATAACCCCCCCCCCCCCCAATAGAGCGGATCCATTCCAATTATGTAAATCACGTATATAAGACTTCTGCTTATTTTTCCCACCAATTTTCATCCCCATCCCTCCAATCTAAGCGTTTTCCATGATTTTAGTTTCCCCCTCCCAAACTCCCCCCAATGTCACCTGATCCGGTCGGGATTTAAAGAAAGACCTTTGAGACACGATTTCCTTCTAATTATCAAATTTCATTGATATCCGATCACCCGTTCGTAAGTTAAAAATACCTAATTTTTTCTAATTTTTCAGAATTACCCCCCCCCCCCCCCATCTACCCCAGTGAGAGCGGATCCGTTCCGGTTATGTCAGTCATGTATCTAGGACTTGTGCTTATTTTCACAACCAAGTTCCATCCCGATCCCTCCACTCTAAGTGTTTTCCAAGATTTTAGGTTTCCCCCTCCCACCTCCCCCCAATGTCACCAGATCTGGTCGGGATTGAAAATAACAGGTCTGAGACACGATTCCTTCCAAATATCAAATTTCATTAACCGTTCGTAAGTTAAAAATACTTCATTTTTTCTATTTTTTCCGAATTAACGAATCCCCCACTCCCCCCAGATGGTCAAATCAGGAAAACGACTATTTCTAATTCAATCTTGTCCGGTCCCTGATACGCCTGCCAAATGTCATCGTCCTAGCTTACCTGGAAGTAAATGGCAAAGAATAACAGTTACGGTTGAGAAAAAGATAATAGCAATGCTTAGTGCTAGCAACCTAAAGGGTCAGTTCTTGTCATCAAACAGTTCGTGGTAACGAACTGTAGTAAGGAGCGACCCGGCTCAATAATAACCAAAACTCTAGAAAATAGAATTTCAAATATATAAGTTTCATCAAGTTTAGTCTTACCCATCAAAAGTTACGAGCCTGAGAAAATTTTCCTTATTTTAGAAAATAAAGGGAAATACCACCTAAAAGTCATATAATCTTAGCGAAAATTACACAATCAGATTCAGCATATCAGAGAACCTTACTGTAGAAGTTTCAAGCTCCTATCTACAAAAATGTAAAATTTTTCATTTTTGTTTTTTTTTGTTTTGTTTTTTTTCCAGGGGAGATCGTATCGACCCAGTTATCCTAGAATGTTGCAAGAGGGCTCATTATAACGTAAATGAAAAGTTCTAGTGCCCTTTTTAATTGACCAAAAAAATTGGAGGGTACCTAGGCCCCCTCCCACGCTAATTTTTTTCCCAAAGTCAACGGATCAAAATTCTGAAATAGCCATTTTATTCAGCGTAGTCAAAAAACCTTATAACTATGTCTTTGGGGACGACTTACTCCCCCACAGTCCCCATGGGAAGGGCTACAAGTTGCAAACTTTGACCAGTGCTTACATATAGTAATGGTTATTGGGAAGTGTACAGGCGTTTTCAGGAGGATTTTTTGGTTGGTGGAGGGGTTGAGAAGAGGGGGATATACTGGGGGAGCTTTCCATCGAGGAATTTGTCTTGGGGGAAGAAAATTTCTATGAAGGGAGCGCAGGATTTACTAGCATTACTTAAAAAAAACAATGAAAAAATAAATATGAAAAAGTTTTTTTTTCAGCTGGAAGTAAGGAGCAGCATTAAAACTTAAAACGAACAGAAATTATTACCCATATAAGGGGCTCACCTCCTCCTAATACCTCGCTCTTTACGCTAAAGTATTTTTAGTAATGTCAACTACTTATTCTACGGTATTTGTGATTCAGGGGTCATTCTTAATGAATTGGGACAAAATTATATCTTTTACTAATAAAAAGATTCGTAAGAAATTAAAAGTTTTAGTTGACTTTTTAATTAGCCAAAAAATTGGAGGGCAACTAGGGTTCCTCCCTCGCCCTTTTTTTTATCAAAATCATTCGATCAAAATTATGAGAAAGCCATTTAGCCAAAAAAAAAAAAAAAAAAAAAAATGCAAATTTCGTTTTAATTATTCCTCTGTGGAGAGCCAAAATCAAAACATGCATTGATTCAAAAACGTTCAGAAATTAAATAAAAAACAAGTTTTTTTAACTGAAAGTAAGGAGCGACATTAAAACTTGAACATTAAAACTTATCAACGCCCCGCTCTTGACGCTAAAGTTTTTTACTGTTTTAAAAAGAAGAGTTGAGAGAAAGAGTCAAACTTTAGTGTAAAGGGCGGGGCGTTGATGAAGAAGCAGCCCCTTTCATATACGAAGTAATTTCTGTTCGTTTTAAGTTTTAATGTCGCTCCTTACTTTCAGTTGAAAAAACTTGTTTTTTTTTATTTTCCCTTCTGGAATCGTATTGGACTTTTCATATTATGGATGTGGATGAAAATGATTGGTTAGCTCACTTTGCAAGTTCATGAAGAAGAGACCCAAATCCTGGTACCAATTGTGGAATGATTGCGACAAGCCTCGCTCTGGGGTGGTTTTTTAGTGCATTCAGTATGCCAAAAATGAGTTCCACCGTACTGTCGAGAATATACAAGCACAAAAATTCCATTCCCAATTAAATATGGCTGACACTTATGTGCGAAGTCCCATTTCTGATGAAAGCTAAGTAAATTACTAATAAGTATGTTAGTTAGTTAGTTAGGATTTTAGTTAGCCTACTATGTACCGGAGTTTTTTTCTTTACTAGGTTTCAGCTATATCCGATGAAACTTACATAGTCCCCATTTATAAAAAACGATTTAGAATCAATATGCATTTCTAATTATATTATGGAAAGATAAAAGTGTATAAATATTATATTAACTTATTATTTAATATATGGTTACAACCTACGATTATGACGTCGTTTATCAAGCGTGTATATGAAAATGCAGTTTTTGGTAAAAGTGATTCTTTTTTAAAAACTATTTGATTTTAATTACAAAAGGCACTAGATGTAGCAATCTGATTAAACAGCTCCCTATGATTTTCCAGTAACTAGATTACTGAGTAGTAAAAAAACGGAAAAAGATGCCGTCGATGCAGAGATCAAGCAAATTTTCTTGTTTTTCAAGCCGACATATTTTCTTTTTTATTCAAACCAAGAGAATGCAAGTTTCCTATATAGGAGACTTAGACATAAAGGTGGTTCTAATAATATACTTTGTGTTTCGATCTGACGCTATTTTTAGGAGTTCTGTTGTTTTGCATTTCTCAGTATTGGATGTTTGAAAAATGTTTTGAAAAGAAAAATGTTTGAAATTTTCTTATTCGGGAAAGGAAGAGACAAACATCAGAGAATGAGGCATCAAACTAAACCCAGTTTGTGTCATGGTCTGTTCTTTACTTGGTGTCAACCATCTCTACAACCATGATACCAATGAAACTTACATAATCTTCATTTATAATTAACCAAACCGATTACTTATGCAATCCTTTGAGTGTCTTGACGACTTTATTATCATGTCTTATGTGTAACTTATTTTGCATAACTCTAATGGTACAACAGTAAGCATACCTGGTACGCGGAAGACCGGGATTTGATTCCCCGTTGCAGGGAATTTTTAATATATTGACTTTTAAGCAATATCTGTTAAATCTAAAAGTTAAACAGAAGCTCGTTTTAGTTACCTCTTTGCTAAAATTGCGCGTAAGTCGGGTTGTAGAGTTTGCCAGCAAGTTAGTAGGAGACGATCACGCCCCACACTAAGAATAAATAAACCATAACTTCTAAAATTGAGTCAGATCAAAACAAGAAGTACACTATTAGAACCATGTTGTCAAAAACCCCTATACAGAAATTTTACCGTCTCTTGACTTGACAAACAAGAAAATTATAACTATATAAGGTACTGACTGTTTTACTAAGACCAGAATAGCTCAACCAGGTTTTTAAATACGATGTTTGGTGTCAATCAGGAAAGTTTAAAAGAAAAGTCTCACCTGATGCTCAAATTTCGTCCCGTACGATTTTCACCCAACGTACTGAGTAAAATTTACAGATTGTAATCTACAAAATAGTTTGTATCAACGATAGACTTTCCCCAAATCAAACTTAATATATTATGTAATTTTTCGTAGATTTTTAATTTTATAAACTTGAATTTATTTTTTCCCTATGCTAACTTAATCTAAATAAAAGTAGCTTATATCCTTTGATTTAGTAGACCATATGCATCAAAATAGTATGCTTTTACAGTGATTGCCAATCTGAAATATTTATTAAGTTTGAAACTACTTAGAAAAACAAGTTTCCATAATTGATAGTTTGCGAGAGATAAAGTGATTCTGCTCTATAATTTTCTTAGAAATGGGTTTGATGTTGAAGAAATCAAGTACCTAAATTAAATATATCTGAGAACTCCGCAGCAAGGGTTCCCAGCCATCTAAAAAATATGATATTTTCCCTGAGAAGGATGGTTATGAGTGTTTATTTTTTTTCCTCTATTTGTGATTACTTAGAACAAGTTAACATACGATATTAATAAGAGACTCATTCAAATGGCAATAAAAAAAATTCAATTGTCTTTCGTAAATAAGAAAAGAGGTTTTGTCACTGAAAATATGTATTCTCTTCCATTGTGTTGTGCAACTCAACAATTTTGGTCCTAAGAAGGCCAAATAACTTATGGTTTAGATTTGAATATAGCCCTTTGATGGGCTGTAACCTATTTTTGATTTATTTGATTGAACTGAAGGTTTGTTGATTTATGTGTAGTCTCTGAAGATTCCTACTAGTCACTATGGTAAGGGTCAGCCACCTTTAAGTGAATTGGTGGGAGGCTACCCAAAGTCTAAAAAAAAAAAAATTCTAGACACTATCCCATTACTATCTCTAAAAAGTCCCTAAGGCATTCCAGTAGTTTAGATTGTGTTTCTTGATCATGGTACTGTTTTCCTTTTGCTTCTGTATCTTACTAGAACACTATTTTGATGCAAATACATCATTTATAGCGCGCCATAGCGTCATGCGACATTCCTATATAAAAAAAAAGGTTTTCGGCACTCTTAGGGTTGTAAATTTGGCCGCAAATATCCTATTTTTATGAAAATCTTAACAAATTAATGTGCTATTGGAAAACTTCAACTTTGCGAAATCTGTACTGAAATTGAGGAAATTTCTATCTTGAGGAAAAGATTATCTGCAGAAATAGGGAATACAGGTCTCGGTTTTCCTCCAATTAGTTAAAATCTGGTGAGGGTTACAGTTCTGATAAATCTGTTGAAACTAAAATGGTATAAAAATATTAAGATATAAATGGTAAGATATAAAAACTGCCCCGCGATAAGAAAATAAAAAGCTTTTCACCATCTATTAAAAAATTTAATATTTAATATTTTTTGCATAATTTTTGGCCTTTGAACTTCTGACCGCTATAGCAAGTGAGATAAGCTTTTTATTGAAAAAAAAAGATTGATCTTGAACCATCTTTTGGGGTCATGCACTCTTTGTGGCAATTTTTATAGGTCAAACCACTTAGCATGCTGGTTAACTTTATGGCATCGCTTAGTAATTACGATAGTAATGAAGAGTAGGAACTGAGGATACAGGTATAACTTGTATATTCATAAAGTATTTATTAAACATTAAATACTAAGTCTTTTGGGGGTATAACAAGAAGAACACAACGAAGAGATAGAAAGAAAGTTCTTAAGCCGAACTTGCCAGACATGACAATAAACAATCAAGAGAGATAAAACTCTACAAAAAGAAAACTTCAAACGAGACGACGGCCAGTAGAATTAAAAGACTAAAACAACGCGGATATTTCGCCTGTATAAAACAAGGCGTCTTCAGCACAAGATAGAAAATTAAAAGAAAACTAATCTAGGAATTTATGATATTCTTTTAAAAAATGAACCAATAGTCGATGGGGGAATTAAAATTTTACACAATCACCAGGGGACAAGATTACCCACTAGACCAAAAAGAGTTGCTTCAATGTTAGCTTACAAGAGGATTATTTCGCAACAGAATAATTAACTAAGTTTCAATTTTCATAAATTTTTCCTCAGTTGCTCTTTGATTCTCATTGAAGTAACTCGCATAGCTGCTTTTCCCTACGTGGATAAGTAGCGACAATTGTATTTATTATATTTGGTGGTGGTTTTTATTTGTTTTTAGATTAGTTTTCTTTTAATTTTCTATCTTGTGCTGAAGACGCTTTGTTTTATACAGGCGAAATATCCGCGTTGTTTTAGTCTTTTAATTCTACTGGCCATCGTCTCGTTTGAAGTTTTCTTTTTGTAGAGTTTTATCTCTCTTGATTGTTTAAGAGATAGAAATGCATAGAAGAAATGTAAAACGAGGGTTTTAGGTACAGGCAATAAAGCATTAACTAATCACTGTTTCTGTTTTAAAATGGTGTTTTAATAAACAGTGTCAACTTTGACGAAATCTCAAAAATTTACTAATCGAAATTTGACTTTTCATGACAACGTAACGTATATCTCCACTTTTTAAAGTTCTGTATATTTTGCTTAAGTTATAGAATTCACAATTTAATAAGAAAAGTTTTTTTCTGTATTTCCACAACTGCCATGTCTATTTATTGCAAGGTCGACGTCTACTACAATATTTTGGTGAATGTTTATAATAGCTACAGCAGTCAGTTTAGAGTCTTGTCAGTTTAGAGTTCTCCGTTAGTATTTCCCCTTCTATTCATCCTAAAATATTCGAATAAAGACGAAAATCGTCAGAAAAATATTAACTCTAATAGAGATGCATATAGGTATGTGCTTCAAACTAAGTATATGAGTCGAAATACTCCATAAAAAACAAACAATTATGTGTTTGTTCTTTTTAAATTTAATAGGTATAGAGTGGTGATTTAAATTCTCAGAGTTTCAGGGAGTGGTGGATTTCTAATTATTTTTTTTTCTTGAGATTTTCACAAATTCAATTCAAATTTTAAATCTCGGTATGTCTGTTGAGCACAAAATTTGAAATTTGACACAGATTTAGCATTAAGTAAGAGAATTGTCCTGTAAAAATTTTTATTTATAAACAACTAATTGTGGAAATATGATTTGATGGCATGTGTAAGCATAAAAATCCTCAACTGTATATATAGCAGTTTAGACAATTTTATAGACAAATATGTGCAACCCTATACAAAAACATGACTATATTTTAAGTAGATAACTTCGAAGACCACACTGCCTTTCCATGACCAAAGTATAACAGCTCAAAATAGGGATGAAACCTTTTAATTGACAGCGAACAGATATAAAAATTTTTAACTGGACATTTCGAACACTTATACAGTGTTCATCATCAGCCGTAAAACAGTATACTTTAACTATATTTTGTGACTGGTTGGCATTGAGAAGGTACGCAATTCTGAAGTTATACTGTATTAAATTCCGTTTCCGTGGTTAGCTCAAGTTGTGTGAATTTCCTCTTTTTATTCACATTCTAATAGTAAATATTTGAAAAAAAATTAATGTTATTCCACTGATTCAAGCTGAGAATTCAAAGACCCATCTATACTAGCTAGATAAAAAAAATAAACACAACTATTTGCCTTCTTTTATAAACAATTTTTCGAAAATCTATTCTTCGTAAATGATTACTCTGACCTTTGAAGAACTATTCGACTCATATACTTAGTTTTAAGAGTATGCTTATACGAACCTTTATTAAAGTTCTAAAGAGTTTCGCCTTTATTTTAATGTTTTAGGATAAAAAGAGGAGATAATATGTCATATAATGCAGAGCCTTAATTAGATGAAAATAGGCAGTAGAGTGGCGAGCATTTACTTACCAAAATTAAAAAAAAATTACTTTCTATTATACAAAACCCCTAAAAAAACAATAATGTTGTAAAAACCACACATGACAATTCAGAGACCCATCTATACCAGCTAGATAAAAAAATAACACATAACTATTTGCCTTCTTTTATAAACAATTTTTTGATAGTTTTTGCACTTCTCATACATTTACTTTCTATTATACAAAACCTCTAAAAAAAACAACAATATTGTAAAAACCACCCTGCTTTGCAAAAAAAAACAAAAACAAATCCCCCTAAAGACAGACAACAAAAAAAGGTAATGATATGAATGTATTTGCCTCAGTGTCATAGCAAGACTCGGAAAAAAATATTTGACAGCAAAAAGAAGTAAATATCTCGCTTTTTAACCCCGTTGTGACAGCACAATCCTGAAATATCATTTCAACAGCCTCAAGAAGAAAGGATTTTGAATTTCCCCTCTTTGTTATTATGAAATGAAGATTTTCACCTCCCAGTTGGCTTTTGTGGCAATACAGATGGATTCCCTTTATTAACCAAAATTTAATTAAATCCTTTTTGGCGTTATGTGTCATTAGTAATATCAAAGAGAGACAGCACAAAGTAACTGAAATCTTGTTTCAAACTTTTTTGCAAAACGGAACAGTCTTAATAATTAAAAACTTATTAAAACTCTACTATTAAAACTAATAAAAAAACTTTCATCTTAACCGGAACAGCAAGTTATTCCAACCACAATTTCACCACTGCATAAAGGGGGTGGATGCCCCCGGTCCACCCCTCTAGATCCACCACTGCTCTCTATGATATTTCAATGCCAAGCTAGCTTTGGAAAATAAGATGCCGCATATAAAGAATATCGTGGTTGGAGCCTCTTTTCTTGATTTTCAAGCCAATAAGTTTTCCTTGTTGTTCAAGCCGAACGGTAAGTTTCCAATATCGGGGTTTCAGAAAAGGCAGTTCTAATAGAGTACTTTTTTTTTTATTCTAGCTATGGACTATTTCATTGTTTTACTATAGGGCGTGATCGCCTTTTATTAGGTTGCTAGCTACCGCTGCAACCTGGATTACCACTGCTACCCAGATTAATGACTTCCGTACCTGTTTTTATTAGTTCTAGCATCTTTTTTTTCTGTTTCATTGGGGATTTGGCATCAAGCAATATGTTATCGTTTGGTGTAAAATATTGTTTTGTAAGACGGGGTTTATTCCATTGTTTTTTCTTCAGTTGGCTAATGACATAAATGCAGCCCGGAGTATGTACACCCTGATTACAAACAGGAAAAAGCCCACAACTTTTTCTTATTTGGAATAGGAAGAGACGAATCTCAAGGAATCAGGCAGTTAAATAAGTCTAATATATGCAGTGATTTGTTCTTCTAATAATTGTTCTTTAATAAAAAAAACAAAAAACTAATATGCGGTTGATTCAGAATATCGTGGTTGTAGCCACTTTTCTTGATTTTCAAACCAATACATCTTCCTAAGATTATGGCATCATTCATGCGCCCTCCTAGCTGCGGAGGAAAAAAGGAAAGAAAATGCAGTCAATGCAGAATATCTCAGTTCAAGCAAATTTTTATGTTTTTCAAGCCAATGAATTTAGTATGTAGAAAACTTAAAGCCAAGGAGCTGTGAGTTTCCTACATAGGGTTTTGGGAAAAGGTAATTCTAGCAGTATAATTTGTTTTATTTTGTCTAGCTCTATTTTTAGGAGATATTGGCTATTGTATTTCTTAGAATGGGACGTATTAGTCACTTACTAGGTTACTAGCTACCGCTGCAACCCGGAGTAGACCTTCAAAAGCAGTAGTCCAAATTTCACCACGCTAAAACCCCATGTTTTGAATTTACAGGAAATAGACACGAAAATAATGACTAAGACATAATAATTCTTACCTGGACACTAGCAACTATTAGCATTGGTAGTAAAATCATAGGCATGTTCATGATATTAAATAGTGTCATCGCAACAAAAGCTTTTTGGGGATTCAGTATGTTGTTAGGATCCGTCAGAACGTAAACAGAAAAGGTTGCAAGAGCCACCTAAAAATAAAATTGCCAAACTCAAGTATAACTCCGTCGACAATGCCATATCCAAAAATACTTGTTTGTGAGTCACTAAAGACCCATTTACAATGGGATTTTACTGATACCGGAAAGTATCTAACTTTAATTTGAGCCAAAAAAAATTTCTTAGAATTTCTCATCCAATTAGTAAATTATCCGGCTTTATTTTTTCCAAAGTAGAAAAAAACTAAGTAGTCAACTTTTTTTTACGGTATCTTGCACATAAGAGACCTATTTTTGCACATTTTGGAAATATTTTTCTTAGTTTTTTTCGGTTGCATTCCATATAATATGAACTTAGTTTTTAGTGTAGTGTTTTGTATTAATTCTTTCGATTCTTTTGGAATAAAATTGATTCTTTTACCAAGTTTCTACCAAAGCTTATTTTTAAAAAGCGACGCAGACCACACCAAAAACAAGAAGAACAATAAGAAATTTCTCAAGACAATGGAAAACAAATTAGAATGAATATTTCGGCCCTATGTCCAAGGGCAGTCCTCAGCAATACAAAAATATATAATAAGTAAAACTTATAACAGGATAAAATCAATATAACTAAAATGAAAAATTTTCAAAACAGTCCCAGCATCCTAACCTCAGCGAAGTTCAACCAGCACTGATAAATAAAATGTGATGAAAAGAGTCAATTCACTGATTATTAAATTAAAGAGAATGATTTAAAAATTTAAAAACACGTTATTAATGCCAGCCTTGCTTTTTTGGCTTCTGATCTCATGGGTCTACTTGTGACAGGTTATGTGTTAATATCTATTGGTTTTTTATAAAATTTCGTCAGGTCATTTTTAACTAAATTTGTGTATAGAGCATTTAGTGAATATTCTCCCAAGTCCGTATTTGAGTAAATATTATTACTAATCTCAAGTCTGATTTCAATTGCTTCTCGAACTACTTGCTAGCAGAATCAAAAGAAACAAAAGTAATATTAGAATTCAGAGCTTTGGTGATATCATCTTTAAGCTGTTGTAGGCGTGGCTCGAAAATCTAGTGAGTTTTCCCTACATAAAATTTTCCCCAGTCACATGGTTTTTGATAGACACCTCTTTGGCGAGTAACTGGAGTCTTATCTCTACCAGAATTTAGGAGATTTATGATTTTCAAATTATTGGTAAATACAACATAATGGATTATTTTGTGTGCATACTTTTTTAAGATTCCTAGTCATTTTTGGCATATATGGGAGGTAAATTATGTTTTGGGCCTTATCAGGATGTTCACATGATAACTTATCGTTGATTTTACGGGAAGGTCTTTTCAGTCTACGGTTAATTGTATTATTAATCAATAAAAGAGGATACCCATTTCCAAAAGTATGTCCCTGATAAAGTCTAGTTCAGCTGTAATGTAGGAATCAGAACAAATATTTATGGAACGATCAACGAGAGATATTACGACAGCTCTTTTAACTTGTGGGGGGTGGTCTGATTTAAAATATAGATATCTATTGTTTTGTCTTGCTTTTCTGTAAATAGTAAAATTAAGTTTATCTAAGTTACGAATAATTAGCACATCTAGGAATGAGATTTTGTTTGCAATTTCAATTTCTAAGGTTAACTGTAAGTTCATATCATATGTGTTAAGGTGATCTAAAAACCCCTAAGTTCATTTTCTCCATATTCCAAAGCGAAATTACGTAATCCAGGTAACATTTCAAAAAGAGATGTTCCAAAAAATAAGAATTTAATGCACAATTTTCGATATGTTCTACATAAATGTTCGCCAGTAACCCGGAGGGAGGCTCAACCATGGGTACGCCATTTGTTTGTTGGTAGAAAGAATTACGGAATTGGAAATACATTGAGTACTTGTTACAAAGTTTAACCAAGGTCATTAAACGTCGCAATCTAATCCTGTTGCTGAAACTTCTATTAAGTCATAATTTTCGTTTATTTTATTTTCTAATAATTGCTCGGATTCTGCTACATTAATATTTGTATTCATAGACACAATGTCAAAGCTACTGATGATTGTATTTTCTGAAATATTTACGTTTTTGAGTTTTTCAACTAAATCAACCGAATTATATATGTAAGATTTTTGAGAAAAAAGCAAAGGTTTGAAAGGCTGCACATAACCATTTTCCGATGATTTTTGGTAGACCATAAATTTACATAAGCTAGGCATTCCTTTAAGGCCCGTTATAGCTTGTACGAAAGCCCCCACCTCCAGCATTGGAAGCAACTGAAATCAGACTTAAGATTAATAATAATATTTCCTTAAATAGGGACTTGGAGAATATTCACTAAAGGGTCTATACACAAATTTAATTAAAAATGATCTTACGAAATATTATAAAAAACCAATTGATATTAACACAGAACCTGTCACAAATAGACCTATGAGGTCAGCAGCCAAAAAAGCAAGGCTGGCATTGAAAACGTATTTTTAAGTCATTCTCTTTCATTTCAATGAATTGCCATGTTTCATCACATTTTATTTATCAGTCCTGGTTGAACTTCGCTGTGGTAAGAATGCTGCGACTGTTTTGAAAACTTTTTCACTTTAGTTTTATTAATTTTATCTTTTTGTAAGTTTTCTATTCTTATATATTTTTGCATTGCTGAGGACGGTCATTGGACATAGAACCGAAATATTCATTCTAATTCGTTTCCCACTGTCTTGAGAAATTCCCTATTGTTCCTCTTGTTTTTGGTGTTTGTTTTTAAAAAAAATTACCTGTACCACTTTTATTACATTGTTGATGTTTTAAGGTTTATGATTTTGTCAAAAATTCATGTTCGGTTTTGTAAAAAATTATATTTAAAGATTTATAGTTCAACCTTTTTATTACGTTAATACTTTATTATTTTACGGTAGTTCATTGTCTTCTGACTAGAAAGCACATGTTTTTTTTTTTCTTTTTTTTACATGTGTTATCACATAAGACTTGTAAAAAAAACACATGAACGAGTTGGAAAAACTAACTATAATTTCGAAATCAACTTGTCCACTCTGAAACAGATTAAGGATCACATTCAACAGAAACATTGTTAAAAATTTCTGGAATTTGAATTAAAATGTCAACTCAATAATAACAATAAACCTTAGAGTCAAAGCCACAGTTTAATTAATGTCACAGATTAAAAATTAGGACAGTTTGTAATTAGTTAAGCCTAATGAAAATTAGGGGGTATGTACTACGCCTAGATTTTGAAAATTTCCATTTTGTAGAGGTGTTTTCATGGGTAAATCTATTATTTTGTATTTCCATTTAACAAATACAAAAAAATACATTTAGCCCACTCCCTACATTTTTATGAATTAACGCCACTGGCTCATAGGGTATAGATCCGTGGTCTGCACTCAAAACAGAATTGGTAATGGGGAAGAAAGCTATTATTTAGTTTCTTCATCCATATATGACGTTTTGCCAGCAGTCGGGCGTTGTTTTCGATAACTATGTCCTCCACTTAACTTAATTTATGAAATATCCCCAGCTGGGATTCAATCTTGATCGGACATTCCTCTACTAGATGCCTTCTTATTTCCATGTCTGTCTCACATTTTAGGCAAACTGGGAAGTCTAGCAATCTTAATCGAGTGAGATGATTCCAAAAATTACAAAATCTGTAATGGCATCAGTAATTCTGCGGGTGTCAGACCTATTTAGTTGAATAAGATGGTTAGTTGGCGGTGAGTTAAACACT
Organism: Artemia franciscana; assembly: GCF_032884065.1. Taxonomy (NCBI): domain Eukaryota; kingdom Metazoa; phylum Arthropoda; class Branchiopoda; order Anostraca; family Artemiidae; genus Artemia; species Artemia franciscana. The sequence goes on from NC_088882.1 coordinate 4,944,175, forward strand.
GGAATCACTTCCTTTGTTTCTTTGTTCCCTCATTTCTATATTAAGGCTATTTTTCAAACATAATTATAAATCTTAGAACGATTGTCACGGGTAAACTCAGAGAAAAACGCGGTTTCAAATTTGACTTTCAATTAAAATCTGTTTTGATACTTATAAAATTATTAGAAATAAAAGTTACCATTCTTAAATTACCCTAAAATGTCAATAATTTCTCAATTGATAGTGTTTTTCAAAACGTTTTTTAAATTTTTCGAGACTATGGATTGGACTTTATACTTTCCTTGGCTGCAGCTACTGCTGCAAATATGATCAATAGCCGTGAAGCATTTTTTTTTCATTAGTCAAGATGCATACAGCCCACCTCTTATATATCTTTAGTATCCTTGCTGCCTATCACAAGCATTTCACCCTCGAAGGCCCTAGCAAATTCTCTTCGGTAGCTTAGAAAAAGAAACAAAAAAAATATAGATGTGGTGAAAGGACCAGGAGGTCTTTTCTTTCACCTCCCTTGAGATAAAGTTTATTCATCCTACCAAAAATGTGAACAATTCTCATTGAATACCTTATTCAATTCATAGACTTTATTATTCACGTGTATATTCAGATTCATGCCGATAACCATGAAAGATTTAACACAAATTACATTTCCAGTCACTTTGGCTGGCTTTATACAAGCCCTTAGTTATTTTACATCTTGGCCCAAGGTTAGTGCATAGAACATTAATAAAACACAAGCTTAAAAAGCCTGTTTTTTTGATCAACACTACTTTTCTAATTAACTAGAAATAACCATGGCCTTTTAAGAAAAAAATTTTTGTTTGTACTCGAACCACACTTTTGTTTTACCAAAGACGTTGGGTCATTTGACTTACAAAATCGATTGTCCTAAACTGTTAAAAAAAAGCTTCGGGACTACAGGCTTGTCTTTTTAAAATCTTCTAAATCCGTATATATGCCCAATATAACCATACCATAAAGGGAGCACATGTCCAAAGCATCGTGGTTGTAGCACTAAGAAATGCTGCTTTTTTCAAAACTTTCACTTCTTTTTGACGGATATCTTCGACTTGCGCTTGGAATGACGGTTCCCATGCATACAACTTCAGAACCTATAAAAGCAAAGCACATTCTATAGTATTAATACGGTTATATAAAATAAAACATGATTCAACATTATAGCATACAAATATAGCCCCAAAAGTGGTTTAAATTTTTGGTAGATGTACAAAATTGTGACACTATTTTTTATGTTTAAATAGTTTAAGCTATGAGTATCAGTAATACCTCAATTGAAAATTTGGATCTAGATGAAAAGGATTTAAAAACTTCAAACCCAAAATTATTATTTAAGGTTGAGAAGATTTTATATTTAAAAATGGCCAAAAAGAACAAAATACAACCTTTTGTGTCCATGGTGAAGAATTTAGCTTAGGTCCAAACGGTTTGTTCTAATTTATTTTTTTGGAGGCGGGGGGGGGGGGTGAGGGTGCTGGGTGAACCGTAGAAGTATTCGCTTCAGAAATGCCACCTGACAATAGCCAGGGGGTCATGCCTTGGTATAGTAAAAAGCAACTTAAAACATATTTCATCTAAGAAGTCGAGGTGCCAAAAAACTAAAATTTATTTTTCACAAAAAAAAGCACTCACTACTGATCTCCACTAAGCATATAACTAGAGAGATGGTGTGTGATCCTTCAAGTTATCTCATTTGAGTCTAAAGAACTTATGATTTCTACTCTACAAAAAGATCCATAAAGATACCAGTAAAGTAATTATTTGCAGAAGTCCAACCGAATAGTTTCTGCGAACAATTAAATTTAAAGATCAGGGGACACCTCTGGGATGTGCAACAGCAAACATATATGATTTTGCTTGCTTGGTCTAGTCTAGCAGTGATATTACCTTCATTCCATTAAGAATCTCATTAATAAGCTTCACACGTTTGTCTTTATTCTGCATCTGCTGAAGTTGCAGAGCTCTAGTCTTGGTGGCAATAAATCCATTGATGGGTATTAGCATAATCATGACTCCCAAACCAGCAAAGATGCTAGGACCTAAAACACAAAAAATAAGTAGCATTTTGTAAACACAAATCTCTTCCAAAATTTTTTTGATAGCTTAAGCTGTATCTAAAACCCAGTTTTCCTCTTGTTTTGACAATTTTTTTGCAATGTTCAGGAAGGCAGAACTAGACCAGAAGTCTGGATCTTAGTATTTAGCACAGTAATTTTTTGTAGAAGTCCAACCGAAAAGTTTCTGCGAACAATGAATTTTTAATAAATATTTCATAGAAAACATTAAACTACTTTGAAACCCATATTATCCCAAAAATACAAATATAACTTTGCTAGGAATAAATGTAAACATGGTATGAATAAACTACACAATCATACAACTGGTGTCTCATTTTTAGGTCACACGGCCATGATATACTGAGATAATCAAGTCTTGGATAAGTTAAATGTTTTGACTTGCTCAAAGAATATGAGCCATAGTACGTAAGAATATAGATGTAGACATAAAGAGAGTATCAGGAGCTTACAATTAGACAATTTTCCAATGTTAATAAAGATAAAAAAGATAGAAATCCGTAAAGACAAAATGTTTTCCCAAGGCATTTTGTTGAAATTTTTACCTTATTATATTTTTTTTGTAAAAATAGTGATGCATTAGTTTAAATCATACATATAGCTGATGAAAAAATTTTCAGTCGCTGAAAATTCAGCTATAAGAACAGTAACTTAAAAATATAATGTAACTTAAAAACATTCGTAAATATAGATGCAAGATCAGGAACATACAATGAAAAAAAAATCCAATTTTAGAAAAGACGATAACAGATATATTTCTGTGAAGACAAGATATTTTTTTTCGTACAATATGAGACTTGAAACTTAATAAGCGATTGTGGCTTTTGTTTACAAGAATATTGACATATCAGCCACATTCATATGCAAATCTAATGAAACTTAAATGAAATTGAGTTTCAAAATTTGGAATTTCAAATGAAACACCAATAAAACATATGCTCATCTGCTCACCTTCCCTAGACTTTGAGAAATACCTTTGTGGGGAGGGGGGATTTTTATTGAAAAATTGAAAAATGAAAGTTTTGCCTCCCCCACCCCCTAGGTCTAAAAAATTATATTTTTCTCCATCCTGAATTTTGTAAAAAAAAAAAATGAAATAGTAGGATAAAACAATCAAAGCACCAAATTCGGTTTTACCGTTAAATCATAATTAGCGACCCATAAATGATGAGTATTCTCAATTGTGATGAACTGCTAGAGTCTTAACAGATATGATAACGACTAATTCCGTATATGAGGGTACGACGCTTTTTCCCTTTTAGACTCCATAAATATTATACCCCAAAAGCGGATATGTGATTTTTGATAATGCCTCATTTCTATTGAAAGTCATTCAAGATTAGTTTTTCGTCAATTAAAAGCTAAAACTAGCATTTTTAGCAGGACAGTTGTTAGGTGGCATTGCCAAAATATTAAAGATAAAATTTTAAAAAGCTGCCAAAGCAAAAATGTTCTTAATTTAGCCACATGCAACCCCAGAGCATAAATTCAAAACTTCTTCAAAGTCCTAAGACCTTAGGAGTAATAAACACCAACCAACTCTAACTACATGCCTACCACTGTACAATCTTAGTCATAGAGCAAAACATTCAAACCCCTACGAATTTAAAACTAGTTTGATAAAAGAGAAGAAACATTTCAGAGTTTCCAATTTTTGTAAAGTATCTTATATAGATTATTATAAAATTATTTTCTTTTAATTTTAATATGTGGCTCATACAAAATTCCCGCTTGGATTACACAAAAAAAAGTAAATAAATAATGCAGAGGGGGAGATAGATTTACTAAAATATTGTCCATAAGATGCACCATTGACGATTAGAGACGCTGAGTTGTACGTAGGCTACAACTAGTTGCAACTGGAGGTTTGACACTTCTTACAGATATGTAATCCATCAATAGACGTAGAATAAGGTGCTAGTAAAGCAAGTTTCTTCTTGTACCTGCCCCCTGGAGGGATTGACAGTGTTTCTTATCTCTTGAGTTAGTAAGAGAAAGATAAATTGTCAAAGTGAAATACAGCCTAAATCTATTTTCTGGGACGAGACTGAAGTCTTGAACAGTATAAAATTCATTTTTGGGTCTTGGAAGGAAACAGACGAAGAACTGTCCTACCTGGCAGCAAAGGACATCAGAATTGCTTAAAATGTTCGTTTTATCTCTAAACAACAGATTTTCCAGTTACCTCTAGTCAATCTTTTTTTCATTATTTTCCCACGTCTCAACAATCCTCCTCACGGTTCCAAGACCACCTTGAAATTTTTTTCAGATATTCTTTATCTCTCCTAGAATGTGTTCTCAAGGCAATGCTAATTCAGAGACATCTCCATATACTAGTTGGGAGGATGCAGAAATCGCTAGAGGACTTGAGATGGCATATTTCGATAAGAAATAATAATTTTACGATCATGCCTAATTGGAATACAGTTTGTCTATCTAAAAGTAAGATCGATTGAAATTATTTAGGAGGAAAACAAAGATTTGAGATTTCACGGATAATACAACTAACACGTTTTTAGTTACGTTATTCCTTACCAAGAGTTTCGTATAAGAAATATAGGGCGATGGCGATTTGGAAAGGGGCTGACCACAACAGATTTAAATAAAGTGACATTTCCATCAGGCGCTGAGTATCCACTGCCATCAAATTCACTATTTCACCAACAGTTGTATCTCTTCGGGCTGTGTTTGAAATTCTAAGAGCCTGAAATAATTTATCTCAGTGAAATACTTGAATTAACTGGACCAGTATAAAAATGGTAATCGTTACATGCAGTAATTTTTACCGCATAATCAGTAAATATGGTAAAACTAAAGTCAGCGCTTTGTTATCCGGGCCGGCTCTCTATAAATGTGAGGTTGGGGCAGCAACTTGCTGTTTCTGGTACCAAAGAAATTGAAAGGCATCTAAAATAATGGTATGCTGATTGCTAATTTTGGTGCACAATAAATCATTGAAGTAATGAAGGTAACATGAGAGTATATTTAATTCCAGAATTCTATAATTTTAAATTTTCCCATCATAACCTATTAGCATAGGATAATTTACATAGTTTTAGAAAACAGTTTGTATATATAAAAGAAGATCGTTTGTTATGAAAATTCTACCAGAAAGTCCAGTACCTCAGGCCGTTCTAAGCTACAATTTACAATTTCGGGAAGTCTAGCGCTTTTACCCGTTACGCATAAAAAAACAAAAACAAAAAAAAACTAACCTACAAATCCCAATTATATTGAGATAAAGAATAAGAAATTTTGAATTTGTGTAGGTATACGGCTTAAAATTCTGTTGAAAGATCATCAACCATCCTTGTAGCATGATTACCGTCAGGATGACAATGCTTTTTGAGTCCCCTCTCATGTTCAAAATTTTAACATCTCTTATGTTTACAATTGCTGATGTTCAGCTTCATTTTGTTAATGTATATTTGTTTCCGAATTCATTAATAAGAAAAATCTTCCCGGAGAAAATTACCCCTCCCCGAAAGATTTTGGCCATTTTCCAATAATAAATACTATGTTTACGCTAAACAATAGGATTACTCCAGAACATACAACCCTATCCCCCGGGGAGATATATTGGGCCTGTCAACTATGCGGAATCAAACTGTTATCTCAATGTCTTTGGGAAAAAAGGGGAGTAGATGGGGCTGGCTTCATTTTGTTAATGTATATTTGTTTCCTTTTTCATTAATAAGAAAAAATCTTCCCGGAGAAAATTACCCCTCCCCAAAAGATTTTGGCCATTTTCCAATAATAAATACTATGTTAACGCTAAACAATAGGATTACTCCAGAAAATACAACCCTATCCCCCGGAGAGATATATTGGGCCTGTCAACTATGCGGAATCAAACTGTTATCTCAATGTCTTTGGGAAAAAAGGGGAGTAAAGGGGGCTAGTTTCCCGCCAATATTTTTGGTAACTTGAAAGGGCCAATAGAAGTCTTGATTTCCCTTCAAATGAACCCTATTCCGATCTTCTTGGACCATCTGTTCAATACGACTGACCTTTAAAATCAAAGAAACACACAACCATGATCTTTCTTAAGACAAAAAAATAAAATAAAATATTATTCACATCATAATAATTTCAAACTTTTGTAAAGAGGAGCTTGAACCTCTACAGCAGAGTTTTCTTGTGTACTGAATCTAAAATTGGGATTTTTATTGAGATCGCTAGACTTTCTGGGGGTGTTTCCGGCAATGAAACCCCACTTGCTGCTGGGGCGCGCAGTGTGCCGTCGACAACTTCTGGCAGGGGTCAGCTAGTATATATATCTATATATATAAAAATAAGTTGTCTGTCTGTCTGTGGATGGATGGGTCAGGTGACGTCACCTGAAAAAACTGGATCAGGTGACGTCAAAACTGAAAAAACTAAAAAAAGGCAAAAACTACAAAAAAATAAAAACAAAACTAAAAAACGAATGTATATACAGACCGGGACACCGGGATACAAATGACGACCGGGACACAGGGAATATAAATGACGACCGGGACACAGGGACACAACTACAACGGGGACACCGGGGGAAACAGGGGGATATAAATGACGACCGGGACACCGGGACAGGGAATGGTCGATTAGCAATCACCATCAACAAAGCTCAAGGGCAATCATTAGAATCATGAGGTATAGATCTGAATACAGATTGTTTTCCCATGGACCATTATATGTTGCATGTTCAAGAGTTGGTAAACCTGACAATCTATTTGGATCAGGTGACGTCACCTGAAAAAACTGGATCAGGTGACGTCAAAACTGAAAAAACTAAAAAAAGGCAAAAACTACAAAAAAAACTAAAAACTAATAAAAAAAATAAAAAAGCTAAAAAACTAAAAAAAACTAAAAAAAGGCAAAAACTACAAAAAAACTAAAAACTAATAAAAAAGCTAAAAAACTAAAAGAACTAAAAAAAGGCAAAAACTACAAAAAAAACTAAAAACTAATAAAAAAAATAAAAAAGCTAAAAAACTAAAAAAACTAAAAAAACTAAAAAAAGGTAAAAAACTAAAAAAACTAACTACAAAAAAAACTAAAAACTAATAAAAAAAATAAAAAAGCTAAAAAACTAAAAAAACTAAAAAAAGGCAAAAACTACAAAAAAAACTAAAAACTAATAAAAAAGCTAAAAAACTAAAAAAACTAAAAAAAGGCAAAAACTACAAAAAAAACTAAAAACTAATAAAAAAAATAAAAAAGCTAAAAAACTAAAAAAACTAAAAAAACTAAAAAAAGGTAAAAAACTAAAAAAACTAAAAACTAAAAAAAAGGAAAAAACTGAAAAATAAGCTAAAATAAAGGTAAAAACCAATAAAAAACTAAAAAAAAAACTGAAAAAACTAAAAAAAGGCAAAAACTACAAAAAAAACTAAAAACTAATAAAAAAAGTAAAAAAGCTAAAAAACTAAAAAAACTAAAAAAACTAAAAAAAGGTAAAAAACTAAAAAAATAAAAAATAAAAAAAACTAAAAAAAAGGAAAAAACTGAAAAATAAGCTAAAATAAAGGTAAAAACCAATAAAAAACTAAAAAGAAAAAAAGGAAAAAACTAAAAAAAATTTTCATCTAAAAAACTAAAAAAAACTAAAAAAGGTAAAAACTAAAAGAACTAAAAAAGAAAAATATAAATGACGACACTCAAAGAGAAAGCGACCAGGACAAAAGGAATGTTCGATTAGCAATCAACAAAGCACCGGGACACAGGGAGTATAAATGACGACCAGGACATAAGTAAAAAAAAAAAACTAACAAAACTAAAAAGAAGGTAAAAACTACAAAAAAACTAAAAAGAAAAAAAAACTAAAAACTAATAAAAAAACTAAAAAATCTAAAAATCTAAATAAACTAAAAAAGAAAAAAAAAGGAAAAAAATAAAGGAGAAAAACAAAACTAAAAAACGAATGTATATACAGACCGGGACACCGGGATACAAATGACGACCGGGACACAGGGAATATAAATGACGACCGGGACACAGGGACACAACTACAATGGGGACGCCGGGGGGCACAGGGGGATATAAATGACGACCGGGACACCGGGACACAAGGAATATAAATGACGCCTGGGACACTCAAAGAGAAATCACAGACTGGAACAGCAACAATTTTTTTAGCAACAATAGGTAAACTAAATATAATAAATTTTACCAAATCACAAATATTAACACATTGCAAAAAACCTGAATGAACTAAACAATTATAGAATTCATCTTTACCATGTGGCTAATTTTTAAAAAAATCCGCTCAATTAGAAACACAATTCAAAATAAATGGCGCTGCAACAACATTTCTCGAACCTCCGAAATTAGTTGAAAATTTCTTTAAGTATTTCTAGATAATTCTTTTGATATTTATTTAAAAGTTCGTTATAATGAAAACTAAATTTTTTAAATTGCCAAGTTAATTTATTTGCAGAAAAACCTCTTGATATCAATTTTTTAGCTTAAGATTTAACATCTATTTTTAAAATCAATATAATTACTACAAATCCTTGCATAACGAAGTAACTGTGAGAAAAACGCTGAATATGTGATATTTGAGTGTATATTACTTTCAGAGAATGGGAAACTAATCACTTCAAAATCAAAATCATCCGTTTTATTATACATTTTAAAACTTAATTTATTATTATCACAAATATTAATATTTAAATATAAGAAATGATCTTCATGACCAGCGCCATGACTAGGTTCAAGAATAAGCTCTGATGGATATATATTTTTAGAAATATCAATGAAATCCTTACAATTTAAGACCAAAATATCATCTAAATATCTTTTATTATTTGACAAAACATGTTTTAAATTAATTGGATTATTCTTATCCATCACATATTTAGTTCACGGTGACAAAGTGTAAGTAAGGAGCGACCTGGCTCAATAAAAATCAAAATCTAAAAAAAACAGAATTTTGATACCTGTAGATACATCAAGAGAATTGAATTTTTATGTTGATTTCAAAATTTCCATTGAAAAATTTTCATGGGGGAAGAGAAATTTCTATGAAGAGGCACCATAATTCCCAGGATTATTTAAAAACAGTCAGAAATTAAATAAAAAAGTTTTCCACTGAAGTTAAGGAACAACATTAAAACTTAAAACGAACATAAATTACTAAGTATATGAGGGAATTCGCCCCCTTGTCAATACCACACTCTTTAGCTACAGCTATTCTGTTACTTTCAAAAGAGCCATTTATTCTAATCAAACGGCCTTTGTGATTCAGGGGCTATTCTTAAAGAATTGGATCATAGTACAAACTTTAGCGTAAAGAGTGAGGTATTGACGAGCGAGTAAGTCCCCTTACATAGATGACAATTTTTATTCGTTTTTTGTTTTAAGGTTGCTCCTTCATTTTAGTAACTTCTTTTTATTATATTTAATATATATATATCTATCTATATATATAAAAATAAGTTGTCTGTGTGTGGATCTGTGGATGGATCAGGTGACGTCATGTTTCGGCTGACGTCATGAAATTAGTTGCCATCATTTTTGCTTTGAAGGTGACGTCATTCAAGTTATATAAGACATATGTTCGCCGTCATGTTTCGGCTGACGTCATGAAATTAGTTGCCATCATTTTTGCTTTGAAGGCGTGACGTCATTCAAGTTATATAAGACGTATGTTCGCGTAGAATTCTATTAATGCTTAAGTTTATAATGACTGATGAAGATGCTCAAAGAGTCTATGCCAAAAAACTTGCTGCTGATAGAGAAAGTCAGAAAAGAAAGCGTGCCGAGGAACTACCAGAGCAACGCGAAAGCAGACTTGCTGCTAAAAGAGAAAGTGAAAAAAGAAGGCGTGCCGAGGAACTACTAGAGCAACGCAGAAGCAGACTTGCTGCTAAAAGAGAAAGTGAAAAAAGAAGGCGTGCCGAGGAATCAAAAGACCAGCAGGGAAACAGGCTTGAGGCTGATAGAGAAAGAAAGAACAGAAAGCATGCCGAGGAACTACCAGAGCAACGCAGAAGCAGACTTGCTGCTAAAAGAGAAAGTGAAAAAAGAAGGCGTGCCGAGGAACTACTAGAGCAACGCAGAAGCAGACTTGCTGCTAAAAGAGAAAGTGAAAAAAGAAGGCGTGTCGAGGAATCAAAAGACCAGCAGGGAAACAGGCTTGCTGCTGATAGAGAAAGTAAGAAAAGAAAGCGTGCCGAGGAATCAGAGCAATCTGAAAGTTATCGCCTGGCATTCAGGTACAACCCAGTCGATGATTATAGCTTGAGTAGATGTGTTCAAATCGGGACAATGTCTAAAATTTGTCCCTATTGCAAGGCCTTGAAATTCAATGGTGAAACAATGGGAATGTGTTGCGCCTCAGGAAAAGTTAAACTTCCTTTATTGGCTGCACCACCAGAGCCATTGAAGACTTTCCTTACTGGAACTACGTCAGAATCTAAGCGTTTTTTGTCAAAAATCAGACAATACAACTCATGTTTCCAAATGACGTCGTTTGGAGCCCAAATCGAAAATCCAGATCAATTTATGTCTACTTTCAAAGTAAAAGGGCAAATTTATCATAAAGCAGGGTCCCTTCTACCATTCTCAGGCGACCGTATCGCTGCTGTTTCGACATGTGTAGAATTGGATCGTGAACAAAGTTACAGTACGAGTGATCTATTGTCGTATGTACAAAATAACATTTCCAAGTTAACGTCGGAACAAAAAGACATTTATGATACGATAATGCATTGTGTCGATAACAACGTTGGAGAAATTTTCTTTTTGGATGCGCCAGGAGGTACTGGTAAAACGTTTGTGATAAAACTGATTCTGGCATCAATTCGATCTAAAAATGATATAGCGTTGGCAATTGCGTCGTCCGGAATAGCCGCAACATTGCTGCCTGGTGGAAGAACTGCTCATTCCGCTTTGAAATTGCCTCTGAACTTGCATTCTACAGAAACTCCCACGTGCAATATTTCCAAATCATCTGGGATGGGTAAAGTATTGCAGCAATGCAAACTTATTATTTGGGATGAGTGCACAATGGCACACAAAAATCGCTCGAGGCTCTGGATCAATGCTTGAAAGATTTGCGAGGGAAGTCGAAACCCTTTGGCAGCACCTTAATATTGCTTGCGGGAGATTTCAGGCAAACATTACCTATAATACCTAGATCAACTCCTGCAGACGAAATGAATGCTTGCCTGAAAAATTCTAATTTATGGGCACACGTAAAAACATTAAAATTAACTACAAATATGCGTGTCCGATTGCAAAACGATGACTCTGGTCAAACATTTTCAGATCAATTGCTGGCAATGGGAAACGGAAAGCTCCCAGTAGCTCAATTTCAGGACGTATACAACTACCTGCTGATTTCTGTAATTTAGTGACGTCCAAAAATGAATTGATTGAAAAAGTATTTCCGAATATTCTAAAAAATTATAAAAATAATAAATGGCTAAGTGAAAGAGCGATTCTCGCACCCAAAAATATAGACGTCCACGAAATCAACAATATTGTTTTGACCAAGATTCAAGACCAGGCAGTCCTTTACAAGTCAGTCGACACAGTTTTGGAACCAAATGAAGCGGTTAATTATCCATCTGAATTTTTAAATTCCATAGATCTTTCAGGGTTTCCACCACACGTGCTACAACTAAAAATAGGCGTACCAATAATATTGTTACGTAACATAAACCCACCAAAGCTTTGTAATGGCACTCGACTTGCCGTAAAAAGAAACAATGGAAAACCTAATAGAGGCCACAATCCTGACAGGGCCTTTTGAGGGTGAGGCTGTTCTTATTCCTCGCATTCCCATGATTCCAACAGATCTGCCTTTTCAATTTAAAAGATTGCAATTCCCAATTCGATTAGCATTTGCAATCACCATTAACAAAGCTCAAGGTCAATCATTAGAAAAATGCGGTATTGATCTTAATACTGATTGTTTTTCCCATGGACAATTGTACGTTGCATGTTCGAGGGTCGGTAAACCTGACAATCTATTTATATGCAGCGAGAATTGGACAGCGAAGAATGTTGTATATTCGCAAGTTTTACGCAGTTAATTTGTATTTCGGAACCAAATGAAGCGGTTAATTATCCATCTGAATTTTTAAATTCCATAGATCCTTCAGGGTGTCCACCACACCTGCTACAACTAAAAATAGGCGTACCAATAATACTTTTAAGAAATATCAACCCACCAAAGCTTTGCAATGGCACGTGACTTGCCGTAAAAAAAAAACAATGGAAAACCTAATAGATGCCACAATCTTGACAGGGCCTTATGAGGGTGAGGCTGTTCTTATTCCTCGCATTCCCAAGATTCCAACGGATCTGCTTTTTCAATTTAAAAGATTGCAATTCCCAATTCGATTAGCATTTGCAACCACCATCAACAAAGCTCAAGGGCAATCACTAGAAAAATGCGGTATAGATCTTAATACAGATTGCTTTACCAATGTACAATTGTATGTTGCATCTTTGAGGGTCGGTAAACCTGACAATCTATTTATACGCACAGACAATGGGACAGCGAAGACTGTTGTATATTCACAAGTTTTACGTAGTTTATTTTGTATTGTATCTATCTATCTATCTATCTATATAAAAACGAGTTGTGTGTATGCATGTTTGTTTGTTTGTAAAAAGAGCGTTTGCATATGACGTCATTATTAGTACATACGGCTTTGTATATGGACAGACAATGGGAAAGCCAAGAATGTTGTATATTCGCAATTTTCACGTAGTTTGAAACACATATATAAATCTATCTATATTCACAGGTGGGACACAAGGACACAACTGCAATGGCGCGTAACTAGTATGGTGCGTAACTAGTATGGCGCGTAATGACTTACGTGCGTGGGGGGGCTTGGGGGGGGCGTGAAGCGCCCCCACCAGCTAGGTGTTGGGGTGACGCGAAGCGCCACCCCAACAGCTAGTATATATATATAAATAAGTTGTCTGTGTGTGGATCTGTGGATCTGTGGATCAGGTGACGTCACACTAAATTATTTCACACTAATACAAAAGAAGAAAAAAACTAAAAAAGGTAAAAACTACAAAAAAAACTGAAAAGAAAAAAAAACTAAAAAAGCTAAAAAACTAAAAAAAACTAAAAAAAGGTAAAAATCTAATAACTAAAAAAAAACTGAAATAAATAAAAAAAGGCAAAAACTACAAAAAAAATAAAAACTAATAAAAAAACTAAAAAGCTAAAAAACTAAAAAAACTAAAAAAAACTAAAAAAAGGTAAAAAACTAAAAAAAAATAAAAACTAAAAAAGAAAAAAACTAATAAAAAGGAAAAAACTGAAAAATAAAAGAGAAAAAGAAAACTAAAAAAATGTGAATAAATATATATAAAAATAAGTTGTTTGTGGGTTATGTCTGTCTGTCTGTCTGTCGAGTGACGTCGTGTTTGTCCGCATATGACGTCTGAATTATTTCACACTAATACAAAAGAAGAAAAAAAACTAAAAAAGGTAAAAACTACAAAAAAAAACTAAAAAGAAAAAAAACTAAAAAAGCTAAAAAACTAAAAAAAACTAAAAAAAGGTTAAAAAACTAAAAACTAAAAAAAACTGAAAAAACTAAAAAAAGGCAAAAACTAAAAAAAACAACTAAAAACTAATAAAAAAACTAAAAAAGCTAAAAAACTAAAAAAACTAAAAAAACTAGAAAAAGGTAAAAAACAAAAAAAACTAAAAACTAAAAAAGAAAAAACTAAAAAAAAGGAAAAAACTGAAAAATAAGAGAAAAAGAAAAATAAAAAAATATTAATAAATATAAAAAATATAAATATAAATATAATATAAATTAGCAATCAACAAAGCACCGAGACACAAATGACGACCGGGACACAGGGAGTATAAATGACGACCAGGACATAAGTAAAAAAAAAACTAAAAAAACTAAAAAAAGGTAAAAACTACAAAAAAACTAAAAACTAATAAAAAAAACTAAAAAATCTAAAAATCTAAATAAACTAAAAAAGAAAAAAAAAAGGAAAAAAATAAAGGAGAAAAACAAAACTAAAAAACGAATGTATATACAGACCGGGACACCGGGATACAAATGACGACCGGGACACAGGGAATATAAATGACGACCGGGACACAGGGACACAACTACAATGGGGACGCCGGGGGGCACAGGGGGATATAAATGACGACCGGGACACCGGGACACAAGGAATATAAATGACGCCTGGGACACTCAAAGAGAAATCACAGACTGGAACACCGGGACACAAATGACGACTGGGACACAGGGAATATAAATGACGACCGGGACACAGGGACATAACTACAAAGGGGACGCCGGGGTGCACAGGGGGATATATAAATGACGATGGCGACTCAGGGAATGGTCGATTAGCAATCACCATCAACAAAGCTCAAGGGCAATCATTAGAATCATGAGGTATAGATCTGAATACGGATTGTTTTCCCATGGACCATTATATGTTGCATGTTCAAGAGTCGGTAAACCTGAAAATCTATTTATATGCACAGACAATGGGACAGCAAAGAATGTTGTATATTCGCAAGTTTTACGTAGTTAAAAACATATATATATATATATATATATATATATATATATATATATATATATATATATATATATATATATATATATATATATATATATATATATATATATATATATATATATATATATATATATATATATATATCTATATTCACAGGTGGGACATAGGGACACAACTACAATGGCGCGTAACTAACATGGCGCGTAACGACTTACGCGCGCGGGGGGGCTTGGGGGGGGCGCGAAGCGCCCCCATCAACTAGGTGTTGGGGTGGCGCGAAGCGCCACCCCAACAGCTAGTATGTATATAAAAATCAGTTGTCTGTGTGTGTGTGTGTGTGTCGAGTGACGTCAGGTTTGTATGTCGACTGACGTCATGTTTGTCGACTGACGAAATTAAAGACCGGGACATCGGGACACAAATGACGACCGGGACACCGGGACATAGGGAATATAAATGACGACCGGGACACTCAAAGAGAAAGCGACCGGGACACAAGGAATGTTCGATTAGCAATCACCATCAACAAAGCACCGGGACACAAATGACGACCGGGACACAGGGAATATAAATGACGACCAGGACGCTCAAAGAGAAATTACAGACCGGGACACCGGAACACAAATGACGACCGGGACAAAAATGACGACCGAGACACAGGGAATATAAATGACGACCGCGACACTCAAAGATAAATTACAGACTGGGACACCGGGACACAAATGACGACCGGGACACAGGGAAACAACTACAACGGGGACGCCGGGGGGCACAGGGGGATATATATATGACGACGGGGACACAGGGAATGTTCGATTAGCAATCACCATTAACAAAGCTCAAGGGCAATCATTAGAATAATGAGGTATAGATCTGAATACAGATTGTTTTTCCCATGGACAATTATATGTTGCATGTTCAAGAGTCGGTAAACCTGACAATCTTTTTATATGCACAGACAATGGGACAGCCAAGAATGTTGTATATTCGCAAGTTTTACGTAGTTAAAAATATATATATATATATCTATCTATATTCACAGGTGGGACACAGGGCACAGCTACAATGGCGCGTAACTAATATGGCGCGAAACAACCTACGCACGGTGGGGCTTGGGGGGGGCGAAGTGCCCCCATCATATATATATATATATATATATATATATATATATATATATATATATATATATATATATATATATATATATATATATATATATATATATATATATATATATATATATATATATATCTATATATATAAAAATAAGTTGTCTGTCTGTCTGTGGATCTGTGGATCAGGTGACGTCATGTTTCGGCTGACGTCATGAAATTAGTTGCCGTCATTTTTGCTTTGAAGGTGACGTCATTCAAGTTATATAAGACATATGTTCGCGTAGAAATCTATTAATGTTTAAGTTTACAATGACTGATGAAGATGCTCAAAGAGTCTATGCCAAAAAACTTGCTGCTGATAGAGAAAGTCAGAAAAGAAAGCGTGCCGAGGAACTACCAGAGCAACGCGAAAGCAGACTTGCTGCTAAAAGAGAAAGTGAAAAAAGAAGGCGTGCCGAGGAATCAAAAGACCAGCAGGGAAACAGGCTTGAGGCTGATAGAGAAAGAAAGAACAGAAAGCATGCCGAGGAACTACCAGAGCAACGCAGAAGCAGACTTGCTGCTAAAAGAGAAAGTGAAAAAAGAAGGCGTGCCGAGGAATCAAAAACTCATCGATGCTGCGATGCCCTACAATATCCTATCATTTTTTGGGATGGAGCCGACGGCTATCACTTTAATATTAAATTGATGAATCCAGCCACTAACAAAGAAATGAATAAGAAATGCAGTGCAATGCATTATTATTCCTATAGACTAATGATTCGGCAGGATGATGAAAATTACATTTTAAAATGCCGTGAATTGTTTCACCAATTTGTCGTGGATATGTATGCTAAAATTGAATCAGAACGTTTGCTATATATCCGCCTGAATCAGACCAAGCTCCGCTTAGAAATTCTGAATTGAATGCACGTTGCGAAATTTCTCCCAACGTTGAAAGGACAATCGTTTCCCAATTGCAACATCTTTTCCACGAAAATAATAATTTAGTGCGTCTGTTCAAAACAGCCATCGATTTGATGCCTACTGATACTCATAAAATTGTTATTTCCGCTGACAAAACGCCTCCTGGCCAACATGTGCGTAGATACAATGCTCCGACTATCGACGAAGTGGCAATCGTTATGGTCGGTGATCAGTTTTTACCTCGAGATATTATTCTACATAAGCGAAACGCTTAGTTGTTAAGAATTGCTGAAACTCATCGATGCTACGATGCCCTACAATATCCTATCATTTTTTGGGATGGAGCCGACGGCTATCACTTTAATATTAAATTGATGAATCCAGCCACTAACAAAGAAATGAATAAGAAATGCAGTACAATGCATTATTATTCCTATAGACTAATGATTCGGCAGGATGAAAAAATTATATTTTAAAATGCCGTGAATTGTTTCACCAATTTGTCGTGGATATGTATGCTAAAATTGAATCAGAACGTTTGCTATATATCCACCTGAATCAGACCAAGCTCCGCTCTGAACAATACATTCATTTGCGAGATGCAGTTATAAATGACGGTAATACCACAAACGTTGGAAGATTAACAATTTTACCTTCGTCATATGCTGGCAGTCCCCGTCATATGCATGAATATGCTCAAGATGCTATTGCGTATGTTCGTCTCTATGGTCGTCCAGATTTATTTATTATATTTACATGTAATCAATCTTGGGACGAGATACTGCAGCTTTTACTTCAAGGACAATCGGCAGTTCATAGGCATGACATTACGGCACGTGTCTTCCGGCAAAAGTTGAAATCACTGATAAACTACCTTGTAAAACATGAAGTGTTTGGGTCAGTGCGATGCTGGATGTACTCAGTGGAATGGCAAAAACGAGGTTTGCCACACGCACATATACTAATCTGGCTACATAAAAAAATTACTTCAAACGAAATTGATGATGTGATTTCCGCTGAAATACCTGATAAAAATGTCGATAAGGGGTTACATGATATTATTGTAAAAAATATGATACATGGACCTTGCGGTGCACTTTTTTTTCGCTTTGCAAAAATGATTCTTTTGCAAAAAAACTGCTGTATACTGAAGTGCCTTCGTATTACACGTGGAATACTAAAAATAAAGTATTTGAACGTCGAAAACAGAGTAAGTCAGTCGACGGCCAACCTACCATCTTCAAAGATACCACGATAGGAAGACTCTACACCGTTCACCCCAATCAACATGAATGCTTCTTTCTACGCCTGCTTTTGGTGAATGTACCCGGTCCGACATCCTTTGAGTATTTGAGGACTGTAAATGGTACTATACATGACACTTACCGTAGTGCATGCCAAGCTCTGAATTTATCGGAGAATGACCAACACTGGGATAACTGCGTCAATGACGCGTGCGAAACGTCAACCCCAAGTCAAATTCGTGCATTGTTTGGCATCATTTTAACAACTTGCTCTCCATCAGCTCCTACAGAGTTATGGGAAAAATATAAGTCAAAAATGTCCGAAGATATACTTCATCGAAAACAGTTAGAGACGTCAGACATGACTTTTGATTTTACATCAGAAATTTATAACTACACTTTAGTTGTTATAGAAGATTCGTGCGTAAGTATGGCAAACAAACCTCTTCAAGATTTGGGAATGCCTTCACCTAACCGTATCGCTGCTGTTTCGACATGTGTAGAATTGGATCGTGAACAAAGTTACATTACGAGTGATCTATTGTCGTATGTACAAAATAACATTTCCAAGTTAACGTCGGAACAAAAAGACATTTATGATACGATAATGCATTGTGTCGATAACAACGTTGGAGAAATTTTCTTTTTGGATGCGCCAGGAGGTACTGGTAAAACGTTTGTGATAAAACTGATTCTGGCATCAATTCGATCTAAAAATGAAATAGCGTTGGCAATTGCGTCGTCCGGAATAGCCGCAACATTGCTGCCTGGTGGAAGAACTGCTCATTCCGCTTTGAAATTGCCTCTGAACTTGCATTCTACAGAAACTCCCACGTGCAATATTTCCAAATCATCTGGGATGGGTAAAGTATTGCAGCAATGCAAACTTATTATTTGGGATGAGTGCACAATGGCACACAAAAAATCGCTCGAGGCTCTGGATCAATGCTTGAAAGATGTGCGAGGGAAGTCGAAACCCTTTGGCAGCACCTTAATATTGCTTGCGGGAGATTTCAGGCAAACATTACCTATAATACCTAGATCAACTCCTGCAGACGAAATGAATGCTTGCCTGAAAAATTCTAATTTATGGGCACACGTAAAAACATTAAAATTAACTACAAATATGCGTGTCCGATTGCAAAACGATGACTCTGGTCAAACATTTTCAGATCAATTGCTGGCAATGGGAAACGGAAAGCTCCCAGTAGACTCAATTTCAGGACGTATACAACTACCTGCTGATTTCTGTAATTTAGTGACGTCCAAAAATTAATTGATTGAAAAAGTATTTCCGAATATTCTAAAAAATTATAAAAATAATAAATGGCTAAGTGAAAGAGCGATTCTCGCACCCAAAAATATAGACGTCCACGAAATCAACAATATTGTTTTGAC
The DNA here is from genome assembly GCF_032884065.1 of Artemia franciscana. Taxonomy (NCBI): domain Eukaryota; kingdom Metazoa; phylum Arthropoda; class Branchiopoda; order Anostraca; family Artemiidae; genus Artemia; species Artemia franciscana. The sequence continues at coordinate 4,963,444 of NC_088882.1, forward strand.
CAAGATTCAAGACCAGGCAGTCCTTTACAAGTCAGTCGACACAGTTTTGGAACCAAATGAAGCGGTTAATTATCCATCTGAATTTTTAAATTCCATAGATCTTTCAGGGTTTCCACCACACGTGCTACAACTAAAAATAGGCGTACCAATAATACTTTTAAGAAATATAAACCCACCAAAGCTTTGCAATGGCACTCGACTTGCCGTAAAAAAAAAACAATGGAAAACCTAATAGAGGCCACAATCCTGACAGGGCCTTTTGAGGGTGAGGCTGTTCTTATTCCTCGCATTCCCATGATTCCAACAGATCTGCCTTTTCAATTTAAAAGATTGCAATTCCCAATTCGATTAGCATTTGCAATCACCATTAACAAAGCTCAAGGTCAATCATTAGAAAAATGTGGTATTGATCTTAATACTGATTGTTTTTCCCATGGACAACTGTACGTTGCATGTTCGAGGGTCGGTAAACCTGACAATCTATTTATATGCAGCGAGAATTGGACAGCGAAGAATGTTGTATATTCGCAAGTTTTACGCAGTTAATTTGTATTTCGGAACCAAATGAAGCGGTTAATTATCCATCTGAATTTTTAAATTCCATAGATCCTTCAGGGTGTCCACCACACCTGCTACAACTAAAAATAGGCGTAAAAAGATTGCAATTCCCAATTCGATTAGCATTTGCAACCACCATCAACAAAGCTCAAGGGCAATCACTAGAAAAATGCGGTATAGATCTTAATACAGATTGCTTTACCAATGTACAATTGTATGTTGCATCTTTGAGGGTCGGTAAACCTGACAATCTATTTATACGCACAGACAATGGGACAGCGAAGACTGTTGTATATTCACAAGTTTTACGTAGTTAATTTGTATTGTATCTATCTATCTATATAAAAACGAGTTGTGTGAATGCATGTTTGTTTGTTTGTAAAAAGAGCGTTTGCATATGACGTCATTATTAGTACATACGGCTTTGTATATGGACAGACACTGGGAAAGCCAAGAATGTTGTATATTCGCAATTTTTACGTAGTTTGAAACACATATATAAATCTATCTATATTCACAGGTGGGACACAGGGACACAACTACAATGGCGCGTAACTAATATGGCGCGTAACTAATATGGCGCGTAACGACTTACGCGCGCGGGGGGTCTTGGGGGGGCGCGAAGCGCCAGCTAGTATATATATATATATATATATATATATATATATATATATATATATATATATATATATATATATATATATATATATATATATATTCTATCGTATTATTTGTGTTATTTGCTATCGAGATTTCTTTTTTAGAGTGTTGGTTACTATTTGGCCAATTCGTTTATTTATAATTTGTGGCCATGAACCGTTTGATAATTAACAATGTACGCTCTTTTCCTTTGAGTATTGTTGCTTGCTAGTGTCAATGGCTGCTCTTTACTTATATTATGTGTAGACTTTGCTGAATGTTGTTTACTAATCTTTTGTGTACAGTTTATATTACATAAAAATTGATCAAAGAATTTACTCTCTTTATGATTCTTATTAAAAATGAATAGATCCTCCAGGCAAAAATTTGTCATTTTAAATTTATCCCTTCAGAATTTGGTCATGTTTCCTAGGCCTTTTTAATAAGGCTTTATCATTGAATTAATCCAAAACATGTATAACAATGACCTTAGTTTTGAGTGGGTTTTGTGGGATCCTGTGCGATCTTCAACATTTATAATAAGCTTATGAACAGATGTATAATAATTTCAGTCTACAGTTATCAGTCTTAGCCGTAATTCCAAAAGTTGGGAACAGGCCCCACCAGCGGGGCATGGAAATACTTCGGCGGATCATGGACAGGATATGCTCCCTCTGGTTGACTAAACCTTAGAACTATAACTTTGAAAAAATAAACGATTGTTCGAGTGAATGATGTTGGATTCATATGCTTTTAAACAGGGAAAAAATACATGTTAGTTTTTCAATAATGTCATGCATTGTATGAAAGATGTTTTACACAGTTCCTACAGGTAATACACGTAAAACTTTGAAAGCCAAAATCTAATTATTACGAGGAATGGGGGCATCGGTATTTTATAAATGCATAGGAGGGGCAAGGTCCAAAATTGTTTGGGAGACACTAGTCTATAGCTATCAGTCTATGAGTCTTAGGATGAACAAGCACAAAAAATTATTTCTAAGAGTTTTGAATGGTGAAGTATTACCTTTCGATAGATGGCGGAGGTGATAGCCGTCCTCACACTCATTCCAACAACATACACCGCACGATAATGCTTAGCAAGGAATAATGTCTGCACAAATGCTGTTATGGTCAAGGTAAAAGCATACACAAACCCCTTCCATTCATATTCTGTCAAATCTTCCGTGAAATCAATCAGCAGTCTAAAAGATAAAGAATAATCAAATCTTAAATACCTGTTAAAATAAATTTAATCATAGACTCAAATTTATCTAATTGTGTCAAACTCTTTCACTGTTATTCTCCATTAATTACGAGAAATCCACTCCCTATCTTATTAAGTCTAATTATTTAGTCTCTCCGCAACAGGCTTAGATAAGCCTAGTCCTGTGATTCCCAAAACCTCACCGGTGCAACATGGCATTATTTTGGTAGATAATGGACAGGAGGTGTACCCTTTGGCTGACTATAATTTAGAGCCCTAGCTTTAAAAAATCACATAAATGGTGTCTTATTCATATCCATTTACAGAGCAAAAGGATGCAAGATAGTATTTTAATAGCGTAATGCAGTGTATTAACAGAAAATATTTTTTATTAGCATCAAATATACCTAAATGGTAATTCCCCCCAAAAAGTAAATTATGGCCTTTTCAGCTTCTCCTACGTGAATGCAGGTAAAATTTCGAACATCTAAATGTAAATACCACGAGGATTCACCAGACTTTTAGAAAGCCTAGGTGGGGCAAGGCATAAAATCGGTTGAGAACCACTGGTGAAATCTATTAAAAACAAACAATTATCCAAAACCGCATGAATCCATTCCACATGCATTAAATCGTGTATGTCGGGTAAAAACACTTTTTATTTTCGGTTTTATAAGCACAAATGTCATCTTTATTTCTTCTCATACTTTGCTCATAAGCCTGGATAATGAAATAAAACACAACCAATAAAAACAAGATAAAAGAGGAAAAATAAGTAGATGAACAAGCCAATGAAAAAAAAAAATTAAAGATGTCCACTTGACCATTTTAAGAAAAAAAATAATTCTTTGGTTTTCATGGCACGTTGGAAACCTTGTAAAAATACTTAGAGTTAAATAATATTTCGCGGATAGAAAATGGTTTTAAAGCTTTTTAAATTAAAAAAAATGGGTTTCCTCCAGCTAGAAGATTTTTTTTTATATAACAGTCAAACTTAAAACAGACATATGGGGGCTTCAACGTGAGCCCTGTTTAAGAAAATAAAAGTTTATAGAGCTCTATTCAACTCTAAATTACTAGCAACCAATTTCACTCAGGGCCCACTTGTAAAGTGGGAAGCCACCAGCTTGCAACTGAGAATGATGTAATCTTGCGTAACCTGCTAAAGCTTAGGGCCCGTGTGGAACCCTCGCTTGTAACTCAGGTTGAAGTAATCTCAAGTGACTTGTTGGATTTCAAGTCACGCTAGTCAAGTGGGGAGCCGCGGTTGTAACTAAGGGCACACTTGTATTTTACGTAATAATGGCGCACACGTGAGTATTACGTAATGACGACACACATGTGGGTGCTACGTACTATTTTTGGATATTATTTTCTTTTCGTTGAGGCTTTTTTTCTTCAAGGATTTTTTTTTCTTCGAGACGTTTTTTTCAAGTCTTTCCCTCTGGGAAACCTTATTATCAAAGATTTTTGTCCGGTGTAGGAATCAAATTTAAGACCAGAAATTTCTCCAACGGAATGTTACCTTAACCATCCGTGTAAATATGCAATTGATGTTGTAATAATCCAGAAAGTACATTCTAGCAAAAATGATTCGATAAAGCTATGCATTGCATGTTTCCAATTGCCAGGATAATTCACGTGCGGGGAGAAAATTAATTACTGGAAATTAGATACATTTGACACAAACCTGTTTGTTAAGTAATGGTTTATAGTTTACTATCCGGGAGTATTGTAAATAGTTCCTAGCATGTTCTTTTATTAATAGAGTCTTTTACTTTAATGGAAATTGAATGCGCTAGCAGAGGTGAAATAAAACCAATCGTATTCTTATGTTTAGAATATGGTACACCTTCATATATGGTTAAAAGTTTATCTTTTCCTTTTCACTACTCATAATTTTAAACATATGTTAGAGGCAATTTTGGACGAGCACACCTATGTGCATAGGCTACAATAAGCATAAATTACATTACTGAAACATATTGAAGATTCATCCTTGATAAAAAAATCTAAAGAATGAAGGTTTATTTGGGCATGCAAGTTTTATCAATAAAGAAATTCACAAACATTAGTGAAACGCATTACTGTTTGGGTACTGAAATTTATATTATACAGATAGAAAAGAGATATTTTTCAACTAGAAAGTCGTTGAACCGAGGATTGTCAACATAAATGCTAAGAAATTTGCCATAGGTATATTCACAGCATCAAAATATAATACTGCATGAAAACCATTACTCTTAATGAATAAATCTTTAATTGCTTTCTAATTTGGTCTGAGAACAGACGCGGACTGTGCCGGGGACGAGGAGGTAAATACCCCTGGGCTGATAGGTTCTGAGCCGTTCGTTTCCTTTTTTAGTCGACATAATGATCAACAAAAAGTTTTGCTTGACAATTTTCGACTGTGTTATTATAAGCCCACATAGAGATGTAGCGTAGATACCTGCATACTGCCCTAGAAAGGGGAAAATGTTGCTGTCAAACAAGCTCGTTCATGGGCTGAAATTTAATAAACATAACCTTGTGTGTCACCGTTACAAGCTAGTAAAAGAATCAGTAAATACTTGAGTGTCAAGGTGTTCTGTTGGTAAGTGTTAAATGATAAATTTGTCTCGTTTTACTAAGTAGAAAGATTTTAGCTTAGAAAAGCGTAACATTTTGGCTATCACGTTCATCAGTTTTAAACCTATGAGAAGATGGACGAAGTGACAGACGGGAAAGATAATGGAGATGCTGAAAAACTAGGACAGAGGCGATGAAAAGAACTATTCAAGGCTGGAAAACACCCTAAACAGATAAACTTATCGTTTATAAGGAGAACTAAGGTCAGTAAAACTTTTTGCCTTTTTTTCAACTTGTGGACTAGGTTTCAAAGCTGGCTCTAGATTCTAGGTAAGACTTTCATTGTTGATTATTTAGTAGTAGTTATGTAAAATTACCCTAAAATAAAAATTTAATATGTAAAATTGGTAAAATAAGATAAAATAGGGTAATATATGGTACTCCCTGAGAATTAGAGGGTAAAATTGGCGTTTTAGAGTTGCTCTGTAGCTAGAAAACCAGTTTAGTATTTTTCCTTAAGCATCATTTTCAGCTTTTAAAATAATATTTTGATTATTCTGATTTTCCTGGGCTTAAAAAAGGGAATACCACTTCATCTAGAATTTCGTCAATTTAATTAACAGTCTAGTTTATCCCTTTGGTAATCTTGTGTCTATGGTAATACCTAAGCACTTGGACAGTGCCTGATTTAGGACATCGAATCTGCAAGAAAATATTTAAAATATCCCCCCCCCATTAACAAATGTTCTGGATACGGCTCCTAGGGCCATATATAAATTTCTACCTCTAACCTCCTCTCGTTTTTTCTTAGACTTAAGTTTGTATTTATCTGAAGATTCTTTCAAAACAACTGCTGAACACAATGGCCGTTAAACTAGAATAAAAATTTCTTAAAGACAATGTAATCAGTACTGTAACGCATTCGATAGTAATTGATTGAAAGCAAGGTCACCTGCAAGGGGGTAGGGGGTGTTGACCACTCTGAAATCGGGGACTGTAAAGTAATTTTGAGGAAAGCAAAGAAAAGAGAGCAGAGTAGGAAAAACCAAAGATAAATTGCGTATTGGCCTATGGTTAGTTACCTATCATTAGATGTTAGCCCTATATAGGGGCAATATGAGTTAACATTTGTGATAGAACGACCCCTCTCAGCCCTCAACAATTATGTTTCTCTATGACCAGGTTGTAGTAAAAAATTAATTCTTGGAGGGCATGAATGGTAGGTTAATAGCGATCTTTATCAATAAAAGAAGCATAAGAACCTTAATCTTCATGGCATCAAATCAAAGAACCAGCTTTTTAACCTGAATATGTATTTATGTCGAGTTTGAAGTAAACATATTTCATTTTTTAGCGCATAAGAAAGTTTGTATAATTATAGACAAAGAAGGAAAACAACTTAAATTATTGGGGTAATCCCAATCAAAATACACCATCAAATTGTGCAAGCCTGAATACCGTTGAGCAGATATCTGAAGCCATTGTAATAAGAAATGTTTGACATTGTGTTTTCTCCCATAACGTATATATGTTTTTTGGCTTTTCATTATTACTTCTTTTTTTTACCAGGAGTGAATTTTTTAAACCAGTTAATGAAATTAAATTTATTATCAATAAAAACTCCACTAGTTACACAGTTCTCACCAATTTGTCTTCGCACCTTCAACTGAGACCCTCAATTAAAATAGTTATTACTAAAAGTCTTGTGAATGAAGTTTTTTTGGCTGATTTCAAATTGATTCAATTATGCCATGTCTGCATCCTCAGGGATTCCTTACCTATTGAATAATCTTTCAGCAATGCTCAGTAACTGCAGCTCATGATAGTATATGTGGCTAAAACCATCATAAACTTTAAAATAAAATTCGATGATCGGTATACACATTATGTAAATATCTTTTAGTACATTGAAATATTTGTATAAATCGAAAAAAGAAATATTACCATTTAAAACGGCTGAAAACAAAGTTCCTAGTTGAATCAAATCCCCCCTGCTCCCAAGAGATTTCCTGGTGTTAACAAAGAAATTTCCTGGTTGGGCTGGGGCTTGCCTTTTCCAACTGTGTGCCGGTATAGCATGGGAATGTATGGTACATAGAAAAACATTTTAAATAATTCCTTCGTCCCCCCCACCATATTTTTTCTATATTTGTCGTAAGGGTCATTTAGGCTTATAAGTCTAGGTATTAAAATGTACTCTTTGAGGCATCTGCCTCCACCCATGCCTACAAAATGACTACCCTCCCCTTCTTCACGACAGCTGATACGCAATTACAGATCAATAACTTTATTTATAACAAAAATAAAGTGAATTTACTTGGTTAAATCTGGTAAGATACTGCCGCCGTTAGGCATTACTGTCTCAACAACTGGAAATAGTAAATATAGCTGTTCTGGTACTTTCAAATTGATTGTCTTTTCAGAAATTTTGATTAATATAAAAATGATTTTGGCCGCTTCGCAGATTGGTGTCATAAAATAGCAGAAAGCAACACTTTATCGTGACACACTCTTTATAGTCTCTTAAAAAGAATTTGAATTTACGTTCGAATAAGCTACTAATTTTCTAGGACCTTAAATTTGATAAGATCATCCCATAAAAAAAAAAAAAAAAAAAAAAAAAAAAAAAAAAAAAAAAAAAAAAAAAACGCAAAACAAATAACCCTACATCGACGATCTTTCCTCTACGAGAAAAATTGAACCAATTCAACTTTCCAGTATTTACTCTAGAATTTTCTTTTACTCTAGGGTTAGAACATTTTGGATTAAGATTAAATGTATAATAATTATAAATATTATTGATTAAATAGAATGATATTTTTGCCGAAAACCCTCACTATTTTGCCAGGGACCTGTAATTTTCACTTCTTTCCTGTCCACTGGCTGATATTGCCCTTGTTTTTCTCAGCTATTCAGTTTTGTTGTTTTTACTTCTTTGCTATATGTAAACCCTGTTTGTAGCCGTTTCTGTCTTTAATAGCTTACATAACTGATATAATTTTATTTCGGCTAATATTTTACCATTTATAAGTTATAATTACTTGTACTATAATGTAGTTTATCGTTCTTTCAACAAGAAACGGAAGTCAGAGAGATGGCCTGTTCAACCAGGTAATACAGCTATAAACAAAATAAAATCATATTCAAACCTGTTATTGCTAGCCTCTTAACGCTTCTGTGCTTTGCAAATTCTAAAACCTCGTAAAATATGACAGTAAAATTCTAAAACCTCGTAAAATATGACAGTAAAATTTGTAACATACTAGTAAAATACTTAAAATTACATTAAAATACGTAAATTACATAAAATATGTAAATTAAGCAAAACATTGATTTTACAGGGTCTGTAAAATTACGGTAAAATTGTTGCAGATCGTCAAAAGTGAAGTTAAACCAAGATTCAGCGTTTTGGCTTCAATGCGTGCGACATTTTACAGAAGTCTTGAGATCTTCAAGACATTTTTAGAACCACATGGAAGAAGCACGTAACATCGACCCAGTTTCAACAGAGGGTGGACCAACGTCTTCAAATACTGTGACGTCTTCCGCACCAGTGGAGCCAGTAGCAGAGGGATGTACACCGTATCCGAACCAAACTGGAAGTGCTGACTCGGACGCGAAGCTAGCTGATGGTAAGCTACATTGGCCAGTAAGCGTGTCTTTTTCCTATTCTTTACCGTCGATTCCAACACTAGCTCAGGAATTAAATTTCATGACGTCAGATCCATTCCAGCCGACACAACCTCAAATATAAAAGCTCAGCTTTGACTTGGCTTTGATTTACTACCGGAAACTTACCACTGGTTCCGTCTTGCGATTCTGGGTTACTCTTGAACCTAGAGAAATGTGAGCAAAGTCAATTTTTTGTAGCATATGCATTGTGTTTTCCAGTGGAAAGTCGTTTGTTTCCGGGTTCACAACTTTTAGGAATGCAAATGAGGAAATCCAGGCATATGAAAAGTCAAAAGGTCATATCGCTGCAGCTCAAGCATATACTCAAGCTGTCAACTGTCATGACATTGGATGGTATATAAACAGCACTTTAGCCAGTAAACGAAAAGAACAAATCTTGCAAAACATTCTAGAACTGAATCGTTTTTAGAGGCCGTGAAGCTATTGGGGAGACAGGGATGACGTTCTAGAGCAGATGGTGACCAGAACGGACTTTAGCTTCTAACAAAACCGGGTGTAAACAACCGAAAAATCCTTGAGGTTAAACTTTGCTCTCGAAATATGATGTCCGTCTTAAAGAACATCAGTAAAAAGGAATACAGGATATGAGCAAAAGGAAATTTCTAAGACGATAGTCCAGAAAATGATGAGGAGGATTTTGAAATAGATGCGGAGAGCTATAGTGAACGAAATCGGTGAAAAAAGCACAGTGTCCAAATGGACACAACTCAAGACGCTGGGATTGTGAACCAGGCTTCTATTGTTTTAAGATATGTGAAAGACAAAGAAATTTACGAACGGCTCATTGCTGTAGTACCTCTCCAAGATTCCAGCGGCATGGGTATGAACGAAATCCTACAAGCCAAGATTAGGGATCATGGACTTCAGTACGGAAACATAGCTGGGGAGTCACTTTACGGTGCTTCTACCATTAGAGGCGAATTAAACGGACTTCGTTATTACATTCAAAATATGAAAATAAAGAAAAAAAAATGTTTGAAAATTGTAGTCTAACATTCTGTTGAGAAATAAACATAGATGACGTAGATGATTATACAGTGGAATGACGTAGTTTTACAGCTTTTATTAAACCGTTTTAGAGGCAATAATTGGCTGACAGAGAAAGTAAAATCGTCACTTATCATCAAATATATTAAAAACAAACAAAACACATTGTGTTTTGAGGTAAGACATCTTAGCCTTATCTCATGAATGTTAAGTAATTGAAATAACAGTACAGCTTAGGCTGGATTTTAGGTTTTGGGGCAAAGTAAAAGAATATTAAATACTTGGATCATGTCAAGAGCACCAAATTATTTCGCTGTCGGGAAATGAAAGATTAAGTTGATTTAAAACGAAAGAGTGTATTTTGATACCACATCAAATGAGTGCGTCACTATTTTCTCAAGAGAAAAAACAGGAGATCCCACACTTTTCATGCACAACTTTTCTTGTATGGCAAAGAAAGAAGACAAAAAAAATGCCCCCGCAACCCTTTTTGTCGACAAAAACGACCAGAGGTTGCTGTGGCAGTTTACATATACCATCTAACATAAATCTTTCTTTTTTTACTTACCTCTGAATTTGAGGACTAACGAAAGCCAATAAATCGGCCAGAAGCTTCCAAATGCCACTTATGAGTAATTGTACTCCAAAGGTTTTCAGCAGTACAGGAGCTAGTGAAATGTAAACTTTTTCTGTTTTTTCCTTTATTTCATTCTCTTTCATTTCTATAGTTCCGTTGGTCATTTTTTTACTTTCTTTCATGGACCTAAAGATAAATAAAAAATAAATAAAACAGACCTTACAACAGCTTAATTTAATTAGATACATTTGAAAAATTGTAAAGTAATTAGATTAGCATTAATTGACTTCAAAGATAATACTTTGCACGAAAATTTAGCACAAAAATATGTAATAAAATTGCAAAATCCAGCAATCTTGGTACATCAATCCTCAAAATTGAAAGCTACCGTATCTTTGTGTCAATCTTTCGTTCAATTTAAACGTCAAATGTTCCTAGTTGGGATTGGCTCTTGCTTGTTGAATTATTTTGAAATTTTCGTAAGATGATCTCTTTTTTTTACAAAAGCAATCTGAAGCAGCTTCAAAACCTGGATCTCTTTATCTACAATATATCAGTATTAATGGAGACAATAACATCAGAAGATGGAGATACTTAATGCAGTACACAAAACATTATTTTGGTAGCTCTAATTCGAGGGTTTGGGTTAATCCTTGAACTAATTAAATAAATATAAAATTATAACTACCCAAAAAAGAATGATTTAAATTCAGTAATTTGAATTTAATCAGTGGAATCACTTATTAGTTTACATTAATCATATATTTATGTTATTTATAATTTTTATTTTTTATATTAAGCTATTATTATTGCAGTTGTTCACTTATTTTTCAATCTAGTCTTTCAGGTGAGGGAGGAATTATCCCCTATTAAATATTACCGACAACTGAATCAGAGGTAATTCCTTCTTTGATGTTTATTATTATTATCATGTTTTCAGTTTAATTACTTTTTAATTGCATTGACAGATAAGTATAATTTTGTCACTTCTTGTTCTTCAATCCAGTATAATACGATAAGATACTTAACCACGTACAAAAATAGAAAGCCTTTAATTCTCTCTACCATCTATTCTTATTTTAGCCACTCACAGTCCTAATTCCTGCTTCTCGGCATTATTTCCAAAAACAAACCATTCCCAACGCATACACCAAGGAGCTCAATTTTTTAGTTATTGTAGTTAACTACCAACGGCCACGAGGTAACTATGTAGGAAATTGTACAAAAAGCGTCAAATATTCGATGTTTTCGGAGGAATATTGACATTATACTACGAAAACAGTGTTTTTATTAAGCCTACGTCCTCCATAAAATTTTTAGGCGGGTCTCCTCTCCCCCCAGTAAAAGTCTCTATATGACTTTGCCAGAGAGCATGTGCATATTATTCCATTCTTTGATCAAGACGAATTCTAAACTCTGATGAACCTAAAAAGGATAAGACATTCTCAATGTCTCTTACGTATTAATGTTGCGTGAATTAAAGTAAAATAGAATCTATGAGGGGGGACAAATCCGATCTACGTTTAGCGTTTTAAAGATTTGACTGAAAGAAAAGTAAAAAAAATAATAACAGATTATTAAAAAAAAATGCTGGAACAGAAAAAGTGCTTGAAAATATATTTCTTCATATTAGGTTTTAGTCAAAATATCAACACAGATTTTTCTTGAAAAAATGAGGTGATGCGAAAATGTTACGGTCATTTTCGAAATTAGTATAAAAAAACGAAACTGAAAAAGAATTTCTTGCGTACAGTTAAAACAGCAGTTTCACAGCCCCTGTATTCAAACAGTTCGTGGTAACGAACTGTAGTAGGGAGCGACCCGGCTCAATAGTAAACGAAACTCTAAAAAACGGAATTTTGATGCTAAAAGATACGTCAAAAGAATTGAATTTTTATGCTGATTTTAAATATATAAATTTCATCAAATTTAGTGTTTGTCATCAAAAGTTACGAGCCTGAAAAAATTTGCCTTATTTTAGAAAATAGGAGAAAACACCCCCTAAAAGTTACAGAATCTTAACGAAAATAACACCATCGCATTCGGCGTATTAGAGAACCCTACAGCAAAATTTTCAAGCTCCTCTCTACAAAAATGTGGAATTTCGTATTTTTTGCCAGAAGACAAATCACGGGTGCGTGTTTATTTGTTTTTGTTTTTTTTCCCAGGGGTCATCATATCGACCAAGTGATCCTAGAATGTCGCAAGAGGGCTCATTCTAACGGAAATGAAAAGTTCTAGTGCCCTTTTTAAGTGACCAAAAAAATTGGAGCGCACCTAGGCCCCCTCCCACGCTCATTTTTTATCCAAAGTCAACAGATCAAAATTTTGAGATAGCCATTTTGTTCCGCCTAGTCAAAAACCATAATAACTATGTCTTTGGGAATGACTTACTCCCCCAGAGTCCATGGGGGAGGGGCTACAAGTTACAAACTTCGGCCAGTGTTTACATATAATAATGGTTATTGGGAAGTGTAGAGTCGTTTTCAGGGGATTTTTTTTTGGTTTTGGGGTTGAGGGGAGGGGGCTATGTGGGAGGATCTTTCTTTGGAGAAATATGTCATGGGGGAACAGAAATTCAATGAAAAGGCGCAGGATTTTCTAAAATTACTATAAAAGAAACAATGAAAAAATATGTTTTTTCAATTGAAAGAAAAGAGTAGCATTGAAACTTAAAACGAACAGAGATTATTACGCATATGAGGGGTTCTAAAAATACTTTAGCATAAAGAGCGAGGTATTTAGGAGGAGATAAATACCTCGCTCTTTATGCTATAGTATTTTTAGTAATTTCAACTATTTATTCTACGGCCTTTCTGATTCAGGGGTCATTCTTAAAGAATTGGGACAAAACTTAAGATTTAGTGCAAATAAAGAGGTATTAACGAGGGTACAAACCCCCTCATATACATTATAAAAATTAAAGAATATAAAAGTTTGTTACGTAAGTTAATTCTTAAGTTACGTATATTTTTTACAAATAAAAAAATTCGTTAAAAATTAAAATTATAGTTGCCTTTTTATATAACTGAAAAATTGCATGGCAACTAGGCCTCCTTCCCCATCCCTTATTTCTCAAAATCGTCTGATCAAAACTAAAAGAAAGCCATTTAGCCAAACAAGAAATTAATATGCAAATTTCATTTTAATAATTTATGTGTGGAGAGCCAAAATCAAACATGCATTAATTCAAAAACGTTCAGAAATTACATAAAAAAACTAGTTTTTGAACTGAAAGTAAGGAGCGACATTAAAACTTAAAACGAACAGAAATTACTCCGTATATGAAATGGGTTGTCCCCTCCGCAATCCCTCGCTCTTTAAGCTAAAGTTTGACTCTTTGCCACAATTCTGCTTTTTAAAACAATTAATAGCTTTAGTGTAAAGAGCAAGGGATTGCGGAGGGGACAACCCATTTCATATACGGAGTAATTTCTGTTCGTTTTAACTTTTAATGTCGCTCCTTACTTTAAGTTAAAAAAACTAGTTTTTTTTTATGTAATATCTTTAAAACTCGAACATTCGGGTTAATTTTTGGCCAGCAAAACAAAAACCAAGAGCTATACAATTGTATTGGTTGTAGTTTAAATGCAATACTACTCAGTAAATACAACTGAAAACAAAAGAAGGAATTAGATAAGATAAGATCTTATCTTATCTTAGTAAATACAACTGAAAACAAAAGAAGGAGTTGAATACCGTATATTTTATGTTACCATATGCAGAGGTTACTGTGAATGTTGAATGTCGACATTCACCGGTGAAATTCCGCAATTTTTTTTCTCACAGGATTTAGTCAGCATTACCAGTCAATTTTTTCAATCTTGTGCAAGGTTTGAGGGTGAAAGGCTCGGTTAGGTTCTTAATCCATTTCTATGATTAATATCAAAATTTAATCTAATTTAATCCTACCTAATTTAAATCTAAATTTCACCATCATTATCTTACATAATACTGAAAAAGCTGATTCGCAAAGCCAGATGAATCCAAGCAGATAAAAGGGAATTTCGGACATTCACTTGTGAATGTCCGAAAAGTAACCTAATTTCGAACATCCACAGTAACATAAGTAAAATATACTATACGTATATATGAACATGTAACCGTGAATGCCGGAAATCTGGTTAATACCAACATTCGCTGGTGAATTTCTGAAATTCCTTTTTCTTTGCTTGGATTCAATTAGCTTTATTATTCAACTTTTTCAGTTTTATGCAAGCTATGAGGGTAAGAATTAAAGTTATGTTAGATTATGCTAGTTTAGCTTAAGTTAGGTTAAATTTGGTTTTAAATATCAGAAAGGGGCTAAAAGCCTAAGATAACCTAACCTCTCGTCATCAAACCTTGCATTAAATTGAAGAAGTTGACTGACAACGCTGATAAAGTCCAAGAAACAAAAAGAAGGGTATTCCGGACATTCACCGGTGAATGCTGACATTCAGAAATTTCGGATAGTCACGATAGTATATACTTATACACATTACTTATATTTAAAATCAAAATACGTTTAATAAACAGAATACTTTTGCATTTACTCCATTTAACCTCTGTTTTGTAAAGTGGGTTATAAATACATTATTAATTATTATTATTATTTGTCACATGCAGATAAATAAAAGAATGAAAGTTACTTTTTCACAAGATATTTATTCCAACGCTTGTCAAATTGAGGCACAACAAATGCAGAGGTATGTGTGGGGACTAGATTCCAAAGATCAGCCATTGTTAGTGCTCTCCTATATCCTTTCCATGCCAGGGGATCGAGCCAGAAAAAGGTCAACTTTGATAAAAATGAAGCGCTCAATTCTGGTGACGGTCTCTGAAAGTAAAAAAAGAATACATATTATGTGAGTCCCTGCAATAATTTGAAATTTCAATTTGGGGTATTTAAAGGTTTTGAGGCCAGAAAAATCAGGGATTATTGTTTTTAGCATACATGATTAGTTTATTGCGGAAAATTCAGACCTCAGGCTGGATGGATGTACATGCCATTTCATTTTGGAAAGCCGGGTAACATTCAAATTATCTAACTTTCTTTAAGCCATCGCATAAATATAGAATGGGGTCTGGATGGGGTAGAAATTAATCCCTTTAATCCTGAGAATATTTTTGGATTAAGCAAAGTGATAGATCGCCTGTTATTTGGAAACAATTCTGCGCGGACATAACAAATTACTCTCTTAGGCTTACTGGCACAGTGGGAAGGAGGGGCCGTCATGAACACATCATTGGAATTTCTTTTTTCACCTCAAGATAAATTAACAATCTACGGATCTCCTTTTCATTTGTGTTTAAAGAATGCAGTGAAACAAATTCTTGTTCCTAATAGTTTCCTTTGTGGCCGTGTAACGTCTATTCAAAAGCAAGGCAAGGACCCCACGTCATATGTAAATTACCGTCCCATTACAGTATCGTGTTTTTAAGTAAGTTGCTTGAACATTTGTTACTACCAGAAATTGAGTCGAATCGTGATTTTACGCCTTTTCAATTTGGTTTTCGGAAAAGTTTCGGTTGCTCCCATGCACATCATGTTTTAAGCCGACTCATGAAAGATGCTGTAAAAACTAAAATGTCTTTATACTGTCCTACTGTTGATATTTCTTGAGCTTTCGACAACGTTGTGCACTCTCAGGCTCTATTTTCCCTTGCGTCTTCATGTGTTATCTTCTTGGTATTCAATGTCTAAAATTCAAGTTACCTGGAATGGCCAAATATCTGAGCCGGTAAAAATTGATAAGGGAGTTCGGCAAGGTGCCATATTGTCTCCTAGTATATTTAAATGCGTGCTTGCATCGTGCCTGCATCCCCTTAGAAGTTCTGTTTTTTACGGTAATATTGGTTTGTCTTCTATTGCATATGAAGATGACGTTCTTCTTGTTGCCCGGACTCGCCGTGGATTGCTTTCTAATTTTACTATATTAACCAATGAACTATCTAAGATTAGATTGTCAGTTAATGCGTCTAAATGCGAGTTTATTTGTTTTAATAGCCCTTATGCGGTCGCTCCATTCGTTGCTGGGACTGCAGTTCTATAATGTTCTTCTTTAGTTAGTTGGCTTGGTATGTGTCTTGACCCGACACTTTCCACTACCTGTTCATCCCTAGTGAATCAAGCCGTGAAAAACCTACGCGTCAGTTACGGGAAAATATCCCCAAACAAAAGCCGCTACAACTGCAACGGTTTATGCATGATTTATAACGCTTATTGCGCCCCTGTGCTTTTGTTTTCATCAGGCATGGCTCATCTGTTTCGTAAGAAATATCTACATACTCTACGTACGGCTTATTTCAGATATTGCAAATTCCTCCTCCGGCTTCCTAGATGGCACCGAAACAAAAAAATTATTGCTCGGTTTGGTTTAATTGATGTGCCTTCTCGGATTCGGTCTTCCAGTGATTATTTATGTAAAACATCTATCAACTTTATTCACGTTTATAACCCTCTGCAGCCCTTTTTCCATATTGATACTGGTTAATTAGTCCATGTTGTCATTTGTCAGTTTGAATTTTTTTCTTCGCTCTTTATCGTTTTTGTTTTTGTCTATTTATCCACAACTATTCCCTCTTTTTTAAATTCAAACTCCGTACTTCGTGTTTTTTATATTTTTACGGGTAATAAAGTTCATTCATTCATTCGTTCATTCAAATGCTGCATTTTTTTTTCTGATAGTAGAAATTTCCTTGTGCAATGGCCATTTTCCAAATTAGAAATACAAAAGTGAAAAACCAAACAAAAGAAAAATTTCCTATTTTGCATCTTAAAAACTTAACGTTGTTCCTAACAACAATTAAAAGAAGAAATTCCCACAATAGGCAAATAATAGAAAAAAAACCAATAAGTTTAATAATAAATAAATGAAAACTTTAATCCGAAATATATCGGACATAAAAAAAAACAAAACACGTCGTTTTCTTTGGCCAAGTATTCTTCATTTCGGCATTAATCATTAACAAGGAGTATACAAGAGGTAGGATTATAAACCTCCGGTGAAGGTTATTCTACCGTAGAAATTACATTAGTACCTCAGATTATTTATTAGGTTTCACCAGATATCTCTCTCCTAGCAAAGTACAATCGGCGAAGAGCTCCTAAATTACTTTACCTGTCTAACAAAACTTGTCCTCTCGCATAATGTCATTAGATTGGACTGAGTAACGCTCTACCCGCATTTGGATTGGATTGGATAACGCTCCGCCCGCGCTATGTCCTTAGATGTTGTCAACCCTTATGGTGTATTTACACATTGCGTAATTCCGACCGGAATCCGCTCGGTTCTTTTTGAACGATATTACAATTTAGTGCAGAATTTATGGCGCGTAATTCGAATTGCGCAAAAAACATGTAATATGAGAGTAGAATCCCGGAGAAAATACTTGCGAATTTGGCTATTGTACTGATGGGGATAAGACGTAGAAGACGGAAAAACAAAATCCTTGATATTGTCAAACCAAGGACGAAGAGAAGATGGTGGATCAGGCCAACATGGCAGGTAGGCTAGACTTGTTTTCATTTTTTTTGTGTATGTGTAAGGCAAAAATTTGAAGAAAGATTCAATTTTGAAAAAAGATTCAAATTGTAATCTCAAATTTAATAATATAATTTGAATGTTGTAATAACAATAATGTAATGTATTTAATAATATAATAATGTAGTATAAAATAAATAGATCCAAAACTTTCTGATCGACACTCATGTTATTAATTTTTGAAAACTTTGCTCAAGAAACCGACCAGATTTAGCAATTCCGAGTGGAAGTTTAGAAAAATATTCAAGCAAAAATCTGGTCAGAAAATCCGATCAGTTTATTCAATCTGCTCGGATTTATGCAATGTGTAGATACACATTTAGAAAGTTAAACCATCTGATGGGATGGCTTTTGAGGTTTACGATAATGCTGAATTGATGTATATGTGCAAGCATATATACTTATATATACAAGCATATATACTGACAATAGTCTGTGTCAGTACCTTTGCTAACGCTTCTCAGCCTTTCCTCTCAAGAAGATGGTTGTATGGCATTTCACAAAGGGGTTATTAAGACGAACGTAAAAGGCTATAGTTTTAATTCAACTATTAAATGTCTCTCTGCAATCTTGCAGTAGCGTGCTAGTCCTAGCATAAAAATTTCAAACCCAACAAACTATATAATACTAACGATTATAGTAACAATGTATATTTTATTTATGGTTAATTGCCATGAATTCTTTGTTAGTCTTTTAAATCAAGCGAAAACGCTCGCAGTCACTCCTAATAAAACTCCACCTACTCAGGCTCAAGAGTTTCAACCCTAAGCGGTGTCAAATATTGAGTAGATGGTAACAAGCTAGAGTAAAAGAAAACTGTATTTTCTCGTTTTTTCTATAGGGGGCTCCAAACCTCCTGTTTACAATTTTTACCATGAATCATGAATTGGCACTATTTGAATTTGCATTCCCCGACAGTTTGGCCCTGTTTATGCAAAAACGAGATTTTGTGGCAAAAAATAGTATAAAACAGGCTTTTTCAACTGAAAATAAGGAGCAATATTAAAACTTAAGACTCACAATAATTAGTTGGTATATAAAGACATCTGCCCCCTCCATGGCCCCTGCTCTTTACAGTAGAATCTAAAAGTTCTTTAAAAACATTTCTAATTCAATTTCAAAGGCCTTTGGTTTCCAGGAGTCATTCTCAAAGCATTGAAAATTTCGATTGGATATCATTTAGGGAAAAAGGCATGGAAGGTTGGTTAGTCCCTCTCTCATATTCTCGGTCACTGAAAAAGGGCACTAGAACTTTTTGATCTTCTAGGCCCATCGGTTCGATATGATCAACCCCTGGAGAAAAAAACAACGAATAAATACGCAGTGGCGATCTTCCTTATGAAAAAAATATTCTAGATCTTAGATAGGTGTTTGAAACCACTATGGTAGGGTTCTCTGATATATTGAATCTGATGGTGAATTTTTGTTAAAAGTGATGGAATTTTTGGTGTGTTTCCCTTTTTTTCAAAAATAAGACACATTTTCTGAGGCTCGTAAGGCTGAAGGGTAACAATCAATGTAAAGAGCCTTAAATATTTAGCATCAGCATAAAAAAACCAGCTTTTTGGTACAATAATTGTTATTCAATTTTTTGTATCGGTTACTATTGTGCCATGTCGCTCCTTACTTACGTTTTTTTTACCACAAACTGCTTAAAAGGGAGAAGCACCAGTTATCCACATGAAAAAAGGGATGTTCCTTGTTGTTAATTGTGGGGGGGGGGGCTGAATTCTCTCAAACGAAGTTTAAAACCAGGGTGATTCCATTTGTCTAATTATCACGACGATCTGAACCCAATTTCTGGGGATTTGGGTTCTTTTCAAAATTTTATTTTCACCGTAAATTTTAACTATTAAAAATAATCAAAGTAACGTTTACCATTCATGAATCTGCTTTGAATGGCAACATTTCTCAGTCAATAGTTTTCCAGAGTATCTATAAATGTTGGTTAAGCCGTGGCTCGCTCTACCAAGATAACAAAACAGTGAAAAAATAATACACCTCCACGTTAAAATGAACCCTAAACTGAGACTGGTACTTGGAATGCGTTTAAATATAACTTACGTCACTTTTGTAGTTCAAACGGTGCTGGCTTGGTGGGGCATCTGAGAAGCAGTTCAAAAGTAATTGTAGAACGACGAAGGGGTAGTATACCATATATGTAACAAAACTGAATGTATAAAAATTTGGATCCTGAAATAAAGGAACACGTCATTAAGAAATATATAGACATTTTATATATATATATATATATATATATATATATATATATATATATATATATATATATATATATATATATATATATATATATGATTGCTAGGGGGTATACTAATGGAGTTACCAATTCTAAAGACGTTAATACTAACACAGGGGTCTTCCGTAATACTATAGTATACTTGTCTGTTATGTAATGACATAGTACACCTGTTTGTTAAGTAATAGGGAATGTTTGTTTACTCATTCAAATGTTTTTTTTCAAGATTGCTTTGTTTGTTACGTAATAGGGAATGTGCGTTTACCTGTGCAATACTTTCTTCAAGATGAAGATGCTTGTTACGTAACAGGAGTTGCGTGACTTGTTAAATATGTTGAAGATGGCGTTATATTGCGTGACTGTTTTAGGTTCCGGGAAGACGTTTGAAATTCAGCAAAACAGGTTTTGAAGGTCAACGACTCATGAGTTGTTAGATCTTACGATTCAGTCACCTCAATACTGATAAAGAATTTAAGGTGTCAGCATTGAGGATATTGTTCTTGTCGTATTTTTTAGTAATGGACGCTTTTATAACATTGGGAAGTGAAGGCCCTAGCAATTGTGAAAGGAAACCTAGAGCACCTAACGTAGCAGTAGAAATTACAAGGCGTTGTTGGCTAACCATTGAATGGAACGAGATATTTACGAGATACGTAATATCATAAAGAAAATTACAGTTGGAAGAACAGTTACGTTTTCCTGCAAAAGTTAATACAATGTATGTACAAGGATTACAAGACAGACTAAATGTATTAGAGAAATATATTGAAGACAATTATCGGAATCAATATAAAAAAATGCAGTGTTTTTATTACATTTTTTGTTGGTTATTTTACTAGCAAGAAGGAGTCTTCATTTTTTTGTTAGTCTATAATCAGCAGTTTGAGTGTCAAGATTAAAATGGTTGGATAAAAGAAACAAAAACCATACAGAATCTAGTGACTTTCGAAAATTGTTTGATTCCAGACAATGATTTTCAAGATTTATTTCTTCAAAGGAAAATATTCTCGCGAAGAATGCTTAACGATATAATGAAAAATAATACTCCGTATTTAGATATTTTATGAAACTTTTCTGTCATTAGCCAGATACATTTACTCAATTTATTGACACATCAATTGAAAAGGCACAAAATGGTATTATGGATTTCATCTGGAGCACTACTTGAGCACTACTATATGTATGGCAACTACAAATAAGTCAAATAAGTTTCGTGACGTCAGTCTATTACTCCTCCTCCTAGAAGATATTCATTTTATTAATTGCGCAGTTTTTTTGGAAGTGAGAAATTAAACACTGAAAAATATTCTAAATATGCCCATTACAATTGTACAAATTGGGCAGCAGGTTGTCCTGTGACTATTAGTCTATTGTTTGACTTGTGATAATAACAAGTGTAGATTATGCAATCCCTGTATATTGCATAGAGGATATGCTGTGCAAATTAAAGACTGTTATTCCTGTCTTGAAAATATTTTTGACTCTCGCAGTAGTGGTTTTCTTTGCTCCAATTGTCACTATGATAAATGTAATGAATGGGAAAATACTTACCCTGGTATGATTGGAAAAAAACCTAATGTGATTTCAGTTTATTTCTAAGAGACTGGTATTGTCATGGTTTTAAACTGTTTTGGGAGGAAGAACCAGGTCAAAGTTTCAATTCCTGGAATAATTGTCTGGTTTTCTGGTTTGAAGTCTGGCTGGAAGTCTGGTTTTTACGATATCGAATTGAAGATACTGGCTACTATGATTATAAAAGTACTTACTTTTTTTGCCGTTACAGAATATGATTCATCATATGAGAATATTGTGTGTGAAATTGGTTAAAATAAGGAAATTGAAACACGTGAAATTTATAATATGAATGAAACGATTCTATTGACTTTACATGGCAATAGAGTAAAATTGAAGTTGAGTTATATTGTAGAGATTGTGACCCTGACTTTGCATGCCAAGATGTGTACAATTTGGATGCAGACAAGCTGTCGACACTTATCATTACCGATGATTACCTATACGTGAAAGAAGAAATCTAAAGAATAAAGTCTCTTTAGTACATACTAGGTTTATTAATAAGCATAGTCACGAACATTTAAAAAGTACTTCACTCTTGGGGTACTGAAATTTGAATCCTACGAAGGTGGGATTAGAAGCAAGTTCGAGGTCAGACACCGTGTAGACTTTGCTTCTGAGGAATAGATATGTTTACATTCAAGAAATTGGGTGGATTGCGGTGTTAAAAAATTCGATAGGAAAGCTACACCATACCAGGGAAAGATAAGGACCCCTCAAAAAAGGAATCGCGCATTCTACAAAAGGATTTCCGACAGAAATACAACCCCCTGATTATAGTAATGCAGAACAGCCAAATATTACTTAAATCCCTCACTTATCTCAAAATTTGAAAAAGAATTTTTCATGTGCACCATAACATTGAAGTTGTCATCTCCTGGAAAGTTCTTAGATAGTGTATCGCTTGAACGGATTTTTTGACGAAAAAAAAAAAACAGAACTTATACACTTTGATCAAATAATCAATGACTATTGATCAGCGTTTAAAAAAATCTATCTATCTTGGTTAAAAAGTTGCTTCTTGCCGCGAGCTAAAGTTTTAAACAACACTACTTATAAAGAAGGAAAGGGACAGCTCCAATTTCTATTCAAATAGAGCCAAATAACCATCAGAAACCTTAAATCTTGTCAATTTGTTAAATCCAAATTCGATTTAAAGCAGGTCCCTGCTAGAACAGAGCTTTTCAGTCAAAAGAAGGCATGCAAACAAAGTGGACAAAACACTAAAATATGAACTAGGGTATGGCTTCTTAACACTGTAGCCTACTAAGTGTTTTCTGATAACTAAAGGTTTCAACGACCAACAAAATTAATTGTTATAAAAATAATAGATACCGATCGTCGAAACCAGCAAGCGTTACAAAGAACACAATGGAGCCCCAAAGTATACTCGCTTATTTTTTCAGCTAAATAAATTGATATATTTACAGAAACAGTTTTGAATTGGTATGACTCTTCGTAATAAACATACAGAGGCTGAGGCTTTGCAAGTAACAAAGTCAAACAGTTCGTAGTAACGAACTGTAGTAAGGAGCGACCCGGCTCAATAGAAACCGAAACTCTAAAAAAACAAAATTCTGATACTAATAGTTACATCAAAAGGATCCCATTTTAATGCTGATTTTAAATATGTAAGTCTCATCAAGTTTCATCTTACTATCAAAAGTTAAGAGCCTGAGAAAATTTGCCTTATTTTAGAAAATAGGAGAATACACCCCCCAAAAGTCACCAAATCTTGACAAAAATCACACAGTCAGATTCAGCGTATCAGAGAACCCTGCTGTAGAGGTTTCAGTCTACTATCTACAAAAGTGCGGAATTTTTTATTTTTTGCCAGAAGACAGATCACGGATGCGTGTTTCTTGGTTTGTTTGTTTTTTTCTTTTTTCCCATGGATGATCGTATCGACCCAGTGGTCCTAAGGTGTCGCGAGAGGGTTAATGCTAACGGAAATTAAAACTTCTAGTGCCCTTTTTAAGTGACCAAAAAATTGGAGGGTTTCGTGGGGGATCTATCCATGGAAGAATTTGTCATGGGGGAAGAGAACTTTCGTAAAGGGGGCGCAAGATTTTCCAGCATTGTTTAAAAAAATAAATATGAAAAAGGTTTTTCAACTGAAAGTAAGGAGCAGCATTAAACTTAAAACGAACAGAAATTATTGCGCATATGAGGGGTTTACGTCTTCCTATTACCTAGCTCTTTACGCTAAAGTATTTCTAGTTATGTCAAGTATTTATTCCACGGCTTTTGTGATTCAAGGGTCATTCTTAAGGAATTTGGACACAATTTTAGCTTTAGCGTAAAGAGCGAGGTATTGACGAGGGGGCGAACCTCCTCATATCCATCTATATATATATAAATAGGTTGTTTGTCTGTCTGTCCGCATATGACGTCCGAATTATTTCATCATATACCAATTCAAAAACGAATGTATTCAAGCCGAAGTAACTAAGTTGGTAAAGCGTTATGTTTCAGGTTCTAGGTCCGAGAGGTTCCAGGTTCGAACCTTGAATACAAAAGAAGAAAAAACTAAAAACGTAATAACTACAAAAAAACTAAAAAAAAGTTAAAATGCTAAAAAAGAAAAAAAAAACTAAAAAAGGTAAAAACTACCAAAAAAACTAAAAAGAAAAAACAAACTAAAAACTAATAAAAAAACAACAAAAAACTGAAAAAGAAAAAAAAAGAAAAAAGGAAAAAAACTGAAAAATAAAGGAGAAAAAGAAAACTAAAAAAAATTAAAAAAAACTAAAAAAGGTAAATGTATTCAAGCCGAAGTAGCTGAGTTGTTAAAGCGAAATGTTCCAGGTTCTAGGTCCGAGAGGTTCCAGGTTCGAACCTTGGGTTTAGCATTAATACAAAAGAAGAAAAAAACTAAAAAAGGTAAAAACTACAAAAAAGACTAAAAAAAACATTAAAAAAACTAAAAAGCTAAAGAACTAAAAAAAAACTAAAAACTAAAAAAGAAAAAAAAACTAAAAAAAGGTAAAAACTACAAAAAAAAAGAAAAAAAACTAAAAACTAATAAAAAAAAAGTAAAAACTGAAAAAGAAAAAAACTAAAAAAAGGAAAAAACTGAAAATAAAGGAGAAAAAGAAAACTAAAAAAAATAAAATAAAAATAAAAAAAACTAAAAAAGGTAAAAACTATAGCAAAAAAAACTAAAAAGAAAAAAAAAAAAAAAAGCTAAAAAAAGGTAAAAACAAAAAAAAAACTAAAAAGAAAAAAGGAAAAAAAATTATTTCAACATATACAAATTCAAAAACGACTGTATATACAGACCGGGACACAGGGAATAAAAAATAACTAAAAAGAAAATACTAAAAAAAACTAAGAAAGCTAAAAAACTAAAATAAAAACTAAGAAAAAGGTAAAAACTAAAAACTAAAGAAGAAAAAAAACTAAAAAATTAAAAAAAAGGTAAAAACTACAAAAATAAACTAAAAAGAATAAAAAACTAAAAACTAATAAAAAACTGAAAAAAACTAAAAAAACTAAAAAACTAAATACTGAAAAGAAAATTAAACTAAAAAAGGAACAAAACTGAAAAATAAAGGAGAAAAAGAAAACTAAAAAAATAAAAATAAAAAAAATAAAAAAGGTAAAAACTACAAAAAAAACTAAAAAGAAAAAAAAACTAAAAAAGCTAAAAAAAAGGTAAAAACCAAAAAAAAACTAAAAAAAGGAAAAAAAAATATTTCATCATATACCAATTCAAAAACGAATGTATATACAGACCGGGACACAGGGAATGTAAATGACGACCGGGACACTAAAAGAGAAATTAAAGACTGGGACACCGGGACACAAATGACGACTGGAACGTGTGTGTCGACTGATGTCATGTTTGCGTGTCGAAACGTCATGTTTGTCGACTATAAATGACGACTGGGACACAGGGACACAACTACAACGGGGATGCCGGGGGGCACAGGGGGATATATAAATGACAATGGGGACACAGTGAATGTTTGATTAGCAATCACCATCAACAAAGCTCAAGGGCAATCATTAGAATAATGAGGTATAGATCTGAATACGGATTGTTTTTCCCATGTGCAATTATATGTTGCATGACGTAATAAAAACGTGTGAATAGAGAAGTTCATTACCTAAATTAATTCGCAAGTTCTGTATATTTTTCACTAAGAAAAACGTTCGTGAAAAATTAAAAGTTCTAGTTGCCTTTTTCAGTAGCCAAAAAGTTGGAGGGTAAGTAGGCATCCTCCCCCAGTTCTTTTTCCTTAAAATCGTCCGATCAAAACTATTAGAAAGCCTTTTAGCCAAAAAGAATTAATATGCAAATTTCGTTTTAATTATTCATGTGCGGAGAGCAAAAATCAAAACATGCATTAATTCAAAAGCGTTCAGAAATTAAATAGAAACACCAATTTTTTTTTAACTGAAAGTAAGGAGCGAAAATAAAACTCAAACGAACAGAAATTACTCCGTATATGAAAAGGTCTGTTCCCTCCTCAACGAGCCGCTCTTTACGCTAATATCTTTTACTGTTTTAAAAAGTAAAGTTGAGAGAAAGAGTCAAACTTTAGCATAAAGAGCGGGGCGTTGAGGAGGAGACAGCCTCTTTCATATACGAAGTAATTTCTGTTCGTTTTAAGATAGAATGTCACTCCTTACTTTCAGTTAAAAGTTTTTTTTTATTTAATTACCATAAAAGAACAGAGGCTCGATCCTGATAAAACATAAAAGAAAAAGACATAAAATGAGGCAATGGAGAAAATTGCCGAAGATCTGGATGCTGCTATACTGCATAATAGTACAATATTGTTCTTTTAATATTGGCATGTTAATGAATTCAGAGGGAGTAGTCCATCTAGACTTGTACCAGTTAAATATAGGGATGGGGTCACAATAAGTGACAAGATGTGTGAAATTAGTTAAAGAGAGATGTTAAGGAAAGATGCGCGAAACATTTGGAGAATGTGCTAAACCAGGATAGAGTTATAGGAAAAGATAGAGAGGAAAGTAGAAAAGTTTTTGACATCTTGGACGTGATGGAAAATTTATTTTGTGAGAAAAAATTAGGGACAGTGTTATAAGAATTAAAAAAAAAACAGGTCCGAGGTTCTGAAATTGTGGTAAATGAGTTACATAAATATGGTGGTTATCAGGTTAAAAATAAGCTATTGAAGATTTTAATATGATTTTCGAAAAATGGGAAGTACCAAGCAATTTTAATAAAACTCTATTTTATCCCCTGTGTCAGGAAGGTGATAAATGTAAGTTTGGTAATTACAGAAGCATTAGCCTGGATTCTCTAACTAGTAAATTACTTAGCATAGCGATACTTTTTAGACTTAGAGATGCTGTAGACATTGTTTTAAGAGAAGAACAGTGTGGTTTTAGGAAGAGTTGAGGATGTTTCGAACGAGTTTTTATCCTTAGATTAATAATTGGGAAGTGCTTGAGTCACCTTTATTCCTCTATTTATAAATTTTGAGCAGGCATTTTCTTCAGCTGATATGAGAGCTTTAGCAAAGGTCCTTTCTTGTATGGTATAGCAGATAAATACCTTAAAGTGATTAGTGCTATGTATATGTATAGTTTTGATGGACTTCGTCCTAAGGAACGCCACAAAGGCAAAACGATTTCGCAAAATCAATTGGGGGTGTAGAAGTCTTCTATACTTAGATGACTCTGATGATATCGGCATCTTAGGTAATATATTTAGCAAAATTAATGAATTTTTAGAGGTTTTACGAGTAGAGGGTGCAAGAAAAGGTTTTAAATTAATGTTAAGAAGACTCAGTCACTTTGACTATGAACAGGCAAAAGTGAAGAAGTGTGTCAAGTAACGAGAAGTTCGTTCAAGGTGACAGCTTCACTTACCCAGGTAGTATTATTAATAAAGACGGTGGGTGTCGTGAAAATATTAAAAGTAGAATAGCCAAAGCTCAAGATATTTTTTTTTAAGTTGAAAAAAGTTTGGAATATTGGGAAGATATGTCTACACACAAAGATTAGGAAATTGGAAGCTGTAATCATGACAGGTGTCAAGTAAATTTTCTAAGCTTTTGTGCTCCAAGAAACGGAGGATTTGTTTAGGTTTTTTTCAGATATATGCCTGTGGATTATTTTGGGTACTGCACTGTGTGACAGTATCTCGAACATTAAGCTCTACGAAAAATGTCAGTAAATCCCGCTTCCTAGGGGTATAATGAGAGAAAGCTTGAGACGTCTAGGATAAGTTCTGCGAATGCAGGATAACAGATTGTGCAAGATTTACTTTTTCAAGCGACAGTCTAGGGCCAAACAAAAAGCAGGTCGTCCCGGAATGGGATTAGAAGATTTTGTAAGTAAAGCTTCATTGGAAACAGAAACTTCTTGCAAGGGTGTAAAGAGGGAGTTTTTAAACAGATGATGATGGAGGGGGATCACGTGTAGCGTTGTCAACCTCAAGTGGCTTGCTGCTGCAGAAAGTTGTTAGTAGAAGTAGTAGCACTATTTGGCAATGATGAATGCCCTACCAATAAAAGCACATCTGATTCTCTTTGAAGACCGTATCCTATAAGAATCAACCTTTAAACATTCTATGCCCTAAACAGATGAAGTCAAATAAACACCATTTAAAAATTAGCTCTTATATGTCACTGATATCAGGCTGTTATTCTTGAGGTGCTGGGTGCGTTTTAGTCTGTACTGGGAAGTAGCATATTTTGTTTTCTATTTGCCAGTCAGACGCAAACCTTACGAGTTCTTTGGCCATAGTCAGATTTTAACAAAACTAAAGTAATGATAGAAAAGCAATAGCTACAACTAAGAAATACTAACCATAGCTGCAGCTTTTAAAAACTGACTTCGATAGGTAATTCCACTGCAAACAGTCATTAAGAGCCAAAACGTAAAGAGAATTCCAGAAGTTCTAATTCCTTCTCGTTTACCAAGTACTGTTAAAATCAAAGCGAGTATCTGAAAAGAGGTCTAGTCAGAAAAAACTACTCTAAAACGAGATTAAAGAATTCATATGAATTGTAGCTTATATAAAGTGTCTTTTAATATTGCAGTTATTGTTTTTCCTTCAAAATGTTTGATTTTTTCAAGTGTTTTTAATTACGCTTAGTATAATTATACTCGTCTTCAAATTGAGCTTTCAAATCGAAGCCCTTAGTTCCTTTAGAAAGACCATGTTTTTATGCTTCTTCTAATTAAATAGAAAAATGTTGCTTGAATTGACGGTGTGGTAACTTTCAAAACCATATTCAAAATTAATGAGGTGAAAAATCAACAAAAAGTATTACTTCCCAGTCAGCTTAATATATCGAGTTTGTGACTCCGAAGTGAAGTCTTCTTAAGTCGGATTATGATCCTGATGAAATTAGGATTGAATTGAATAAACCACATATTATTCACTTTTGAGAGACATAAAGACAGAGAGAGAAATGAGAGGGGTAGAGATAGAGGAAGAGAGACATGGAGACTAATGGAGAGAGAGGGAAAAAGAGAGAGGTGAGAATAGAAAGGGTAAGAAAATGTGTGATACAGAGGATACGAGAGAATGAAAAGAATGAGAGATAAAGAGAGATGAATACCAATGTCAAACAGACATTCTAAATTCAGAAAAAAATCTCTTGGCTACCACATATCTTATATATATTGCAGTCCAGGCAAAAATGCAGTAGTTTAGTATGTTAGTATTCAAGTGTTTTGTGTAAAATATTTAAGCATTAAGTATTTAGACA